>NW_023209281.1:0-7475 GCF_002007445.2 Ailuropoda melanoleuca
TTACCTGTCTTAATCTTTCCAGAGCTCCTAGACAAATACGGACTGCTCCTGTGCCCAAGAGCTTGCTGAAATCATTCAAACTACTGTATGGTGATTAACATAACATATAAATAAATTAATTAAATAAATGGATAAATAAATAAATAAGAAACAAACAAACAAACCATTCAAACTAGACAATCCTAAACCTGCTTATCCCGCCTTTCTCACAGAAACTACAATAAAATCTCCCCGTGTGGCCCCGCATAGCATGGTGCATCTCCTCCTCTTAGGAACTATAACAACTATCTTTTCAATGGCAGTCACCTCCTGATCCTTTGGCCTCACCATACCTGAATAATAATAAAACCTATACATTTAAAAGTAGTCTAGTAGGTTGACTGGTTAGGCTGGTCACGATTCTGCCATGTCATACTGGTTGAGGTACAGTCATCCAAAGACTCAATTGGGCTGGAACATCCAAGATGGCTTAGTCAACTGGCAAACAGCTGATGCTGACTACAGGCTGGGAGTTCATCAGGAGCTACCAACCAGAGCATATGCACATGACCTTTTCATAGGGCCTGGTCTTCTCATGGCAGAAAAGCTGCGCCCAAGAGAAGGCATTTCAAGAGTGAGCATTCTAAGAGACCCAGAACAAAGCTGCAAGGCTTCTCATGACCTAGCCTTAGAAGTCATACAGCATCACTTCCATCACACACTACTGATCAGAAGCAAGTCACAGGGCTAGCCCAGATTCAAGAGAAAAATGTGAACACTAAGAGGTGTTGCTCTTGGAAACTAGTTACCACAGTAGATTTAAAAAGGTATGTGCAAATATGTTTAAATATTTAGCTATATTATACATACCCATATTTTCTAGCTCTGTCCACTACAAGAATTTAGAAGCAATGATTCACCAGTAGCATGAGCACATCAAGCACCTAGATTTTGGTATCTAAATACCATTCTCCACTAAAATGAACGAAAGCTTCTTAAAGAAAAGGACTTGGGTACAAATGAGCCAGGTATGAAGCACTCAAAAATAATGGAAACATATTATATGGACATAGGAATCAACTTGAAAGGGTTCCCACTGACCAGATCTGGGACAATCAGCATCAAAATAATGACAGTAAAAGACAGTAACAGACTATAAACACACTGAATAACATAAGAAGCTGTTAAGTCTATACTAATATAAATAAAATGAGAAGGGAAACTATTTTCTTAATGCAATGCCAACTAGTAAATATACAATTAGAAAAACATTAATGGATACTGAAACTAGCATGTAAAAATTCAACGACTAGGCTACTTAGATGATCTTAAAGTATCCTCTTAATTAATTACTAATTACAACAGAAAAAACAGGAGGTTTAAAGTGAAGAAACCTGCTAAGACACCAGCTTAGCCAAGTGACCATAGTTAAGATCACCATCTGCCTCCTGATACAAAGTACTGAAAAGAACAGAACATCACATCTGTGGAAAGTGGGGCCAAAAATGCACAACGAAAATCTTATCAAAAGAATACATCAGGCAAATCCAGATTGAGGGGTATTCAATAAGGTAATTGGCCTGTACTCTGTCAAGGTCAAGAAAGACAAAGAAAAGCTGAGCAATTGTCTCAGAGTAAAAGATACCAAAGAGGCATGATAACTAAAGGCAATCTGTGATCCTGGATGGGATCATGAACTTGGAATTGAAACAGCTGTAAGGACATTATTAGAATAAATAATAAAATTCGACTAAGGACTATGGATAGATAATATAGTAATAATCAATGTGAAATTTCTGATGATAATCACGCCCTGGTTATGTAAGAGAAATGTTCTTGTACTTAGGAAATACATTAACTATTTAGGCATAAAAGGGCACAATGTCACCAACTTGCTTCCAGACAGTTCAGAACAAAAGAAAAAATGCATATATATGGAGAAGAAGATAAACACTTGGTGAATCTAAGTAGAGCGTATAAAGGAATTCCTTGTACTACTATCGTAACCTTTCTATAAGTAGGAATTATATCAAAATTTAACAGGTTAAAAAATAATTAGGGGATAAAAGAGTAACTTTACAGTGTGGAAACCTGACTCACACCACACCTCAGATAGGAGATGAAGATTAACACCAACAGTGATAAGTCATAATGACAGCATATACCTTGATATGAAAACAGCACTTTACTTCTGTGGTCTTCCTCCCAATAATCCAGAACCTTAGTCTAATCATGAGGAAAATATCAAGCAAATCCAAATTGAGGAACATTCTACAAAACAGATGACTCATACTCCTCAAAACTGTCAAGGCCGTTAAAAACAAAGTGAGTCTGAGAAATTGTTCTAGCTAAGGGCAACCTAAGGAGATATACTGACTAAATATAATGCGGTATCCTGGATAGGATCCTGGAAACAGAAAAAGGACATCAGGTAAAAACTAAGGAAATCTGTATTAAGTATGGGCTTTAGTGAGTAATAATGTATCAAAAATAATTCAAATTGTTTTAAGATCAACATAACCTTCTCCTTGTCAAATGTAATCATTTTTTTCAGTTCTCACATCCCGTGACTGACCTGTTTCTTCTGCTATTCCCTAAATGTAAGCTGTCTCTCTCTCTCTGACATCCTGCCATACTAATTCCCCCTCAAACCACTCTCAACTCTCTTGCAGCTTTTTCTTTCTTTCTCATTCAGACCCCTTGTTCTTACATTCTACGTCTTCGATGAGTTCACAGTGTAACCTCATATGTTACAGAGATTGCTTCATGTTTTATATCTCTACTCCTGTCTTCTCATCTCTCTACCTTCACACCAGAGCTCCAGGACTCTGATGAACATCTTTTCCTGGATACACTAGGAACGTCTGCACCACCCTTCCCATGCTCTAATAATTCGACCCAATATCCCCGTTATTGCCAAGAACTGTTTATCCTTTCAAAGCTGGGCCTCTAGCATTTATAATAGGAATTACCAAGCAGAGTAGGTGCTCCTTAAATATTTGTTGAATGAATAAATGCCAAAATCAACTTCCTTGTCATTGGACATAAATTGCGTTCTCCCTCTGATCCCTTCTTTTTGTGTGTCCATTAACTAGTCCATTCAGCTTCCTCTGACTTGTTGCTAAAATTTGACACTCTGCCCTCCAAAATCAAAATAAAAAACCAGGACTTTTTCATCTTGTTCTTATTTCAAGAGCCTCCCAAGTGGTGGCCAGATCACTTTTACATTTTCCCTGTTGACAAACTGACAAAGCACTGTATCAGCTTAAAGTGTACAGCATAATGACTTGACATACATATAATGTGAAATGACCACCACAATACATTTAGTTAACATCCATCACTTCATACAGTTACAACAACAACAAGAACAAAAATGGGTTTTTTCCTTGTGATGAGAACTTTTAGGATCTACTCTCTTGGCAACTTTCAAATATACCACACAGCAGTGTTAACTATAGCCATGATGTTGTATACTATATCCCAGTACTTATTTACCTTTCAGCTGGAAGTCTGTACCTTTCGACCATCTTCATCCAATTTCCCTACCATCTACCCTCTGCCTCTGATAACCACAAATCTGATCTCTTTTTCATACCTATCCTTGAAAAAGAAGTCCATTAAAAAAAAAAAAAACAACATGGGGGGGTCCCTGGGTGGCTTAGTTGGTTGAACATCAGACTCTTGATTTTGGCTGGGGTCATAATCTCAAGGTCCCGGGATTGAGCCCCATCTCATCAGGTCCCTCATCAGCGTGGAGTCTGCTTGAGATTCTCTCCCTCTCCCTCTGCCGGTCCCTGCTCTCACGTGCGCAGGCACACTCTCAAAAATAACAACAACATAGGAATCCTATCATCTTGGAATTCTCTCACATAACTAGAAAAAAAAGATTCGTTTTTTAAAGTCTGATGAATACAAGGCTACTTAAACGATTCAAATTTTACACTTGCAAATACTAACAGATTCGTTAAAGAAAATACAGATGTGGTGTGAGGATCTCATGCTTCACTAACTGGAGTCAGAGGCTGAAGTTTGGGTCCTGGTGTCTGGGAGGCAGGTTACATTGTACTAGGAACATGGACGCTGCAGTCAGATAGGTTCCAGTTCAAATACTGGCTTTTCCACTTTAGGAAGTGTGATCATCCTAAATTTCCCTTTTTTTATTAGCAAAATAGTATAACACTTCCTATATAAGGATATTATGAGGACTCAAAAGTAATACATGAGAAATACCTAGCACAGTGCCTGGTATGTAAAAGTCTAATAAATGGTGCTAGTAGTGGTGGTGATGCCATTAATTTGATATGTAACCTAGAGAAGCCAACTAACCATAAGTCATAAATGTTCATCTATAAGATGAGGAAACAGCATGCTAAGTGGCTTTCTAAATCCCTTCCAGAACTAAAAAGATTATAATTCCCACAGTGAGAAATCAAGAAATATGAATTCAACTTCTTTGAACTATCTGGAACTTAGATGTGCTATTAAATTAGGACAACAATAATCTCTTACTACAAAGTATTTACAGATTCACAAAATCTGCGTCGATTATCTCATTTGATCCTCAACCCCATGCAAACAGATACTATTATCCTTATGTTAATCTACCTAGAAAGTGAACTTTAAAGAAGCCAGTGTTTGGCCAGGTCACGAAGCTAGTATCAGAGATTTCATCTCCTGCTTGTCAACATCCAAAGCACATGTTCCTAAACACTCCAAGAACAGGTATTAGTGCTCTAAAAAAGGAAAATCATAGGTTTGGGGGGGGACCTAAATTTCTACCTCAGCTCCATCACTACTTGCTGTGTGGCTTTGGACAAATCACCTAATCTTTCTGGGCCATAGCTTCTCCAATAATATGTATGTATGCCACTGAAATTTATTCTGATAGAATTCTCTAGAGACCTAAGGAAGCCACCTGTATACTGAAGTTTCTTTTTTTTTTTTAGTGTTTTTATCTTAGTTGAAATACAATGTTACATTGGTTTCAGGTGTACAACAGTGATTAAACTTCTCCATATATTATGCTATCCTCACCAAAAAGGTAGCTGTTATCTATCACCATACAATGCTATTACAATATCATTGACTATATTCCCTATGCTGTGCCTTTTATTCCCATAACTTATTCCATAACTAGAAGCCTATATCTCCCACTCCCGTTTACCCATTTTGCTCACCCCCCCACCACCTCTGGCAACCCTCAGCTTGTTCTCTGTATTTACAGGTTGAGTCTGCTTTTTGTTTGTCTATTCATTTATTTTATTTTTTTAAGATTCCACATATGAGTAAAATCATATGATATCTGTCTTTCTCAGCCTGACTTATTTCACTTCATAATACCTTCACTGCATAATACCTTCTAGGTCCATCCACATTATGCAAATGGCAGGATCTCAACCTTTTTTATGACTGCATAATATCCCATTATGTATATATGTGAGTGTGTACATGTGTGCATACACACGTACACACTCACATATCACATCTTCCTTATCCATTCATCTGTCGATGGACACTTAGGTTGCTCACATATTTGGGGGGAAAGATAGCCTCTTCAGTAAAAGATATTAGGAAAACTGTACAACTACATGCAAAAGAATGAAACTGGACCACTTTCTAACACCATACACAACAATAAACTCAAAATGGATCAAAGACCTAAATGTGATATGAAACCTGAAAACCATAAAAATCCTAGAAAAGAACATAGGCAGTAATGTCTCTGACATCAGTTGTAGCAACATTGTTCTAGATATGCTTCCTGGAAGCAAGGAAAACAAAAGCAAAAATAAACTACTGGACTGCATCAAAATAAAAATCTTTTGCACAGTGAAGGAAACCAACAACAAAACAAAAAGGCAACCTACTCAATGGGAGAAAATATTTGCAAATGATATATTCAATAAAGGGTTAATATCCAAAATATATAAAGAACTTATACAACTGAACACCAAAAAAAAGAAAACCCCAAAATAAACAATCTGATTAAAAAGAGGATCTGAATAGACATTCTTCCAAAGAAGACATACAGATGGCCAACAAACACATGAAAAGACACTAAATATCTGTGCGCTGAAATCTCTGATGAACATTTAATAAAATCCCATCAACTCCCTCAACCCCACTACCTTGCTCCTTTCCTACTCTTGTATCCTTCCTCCCTAGAAACCTCTATTTGTCCTTGTTTCTCTTCTTCCCCAACATATGGACCTATGTGTTAAAACTGAAGTCCAAAAGGTCATTTTGTACATTACTTTGTACTTATAGTCACAATGGAAGGTGAAGGGAAGGACATAGTTAATGATAAAATAGATCTCCCTATCTGCAGATGGCAATTGTTATAAAGTCCCACTAAGAAAACTGCCTTTTACCATGTACCCCAAAATAAGAAATCATTAATAGGGAAAGGACATTAAGCAATAAATGCCACCTAATGATACAGACTAATAAATACTAGTAATTTTAACATAGTAGAGTTTTTAAAATGCGATTTCTACAACTATTTGCAAGAGAGTTTAGTAATTTAAAGAACATTTTCCTTAAGACATCAAATTCCCATAATTTACCTTACAAATAAAACGTTCTTAAAAGCCATAATCTTAATTTCAGTAACATCAAACTCACATCCTAACTTTGGCAATTTACTTGCAGGCATGTTAATTTTTAAACAATTCAAAACCATTCTTAAAAGTATTTTCCATTTCCTCCTGGAGGTTCAATTTGTTCTTAAAGGAATTGTTTCAAAGATGTTAACTGAAATTGCAAAGGGACAGCTGCTTGATACAATGGGGCATATTACTGCCTTGCAATATCAAATCACTCAGCTTCACTCCTTTTCCCTTTTTTGGGCTCTAGGTTGCCACTAAAGTGGCTATTTATTAGAAAGTAAATACAGTGATGGTCATATTATGCATACTGATATGCCCCAAGGTCCTTTTATTGAGAATTGAGAGTATTTGCCCATATACACTTTATGTCTGTGTTAATGTCTGCACTTGCTTTAACTTTCCCTAAATCCCAAAACATGTTTCAAGATTTGTTAACTGGAAAATTCATACCAATGCATTTTTTGTTGTTCATTTTAAATTCTGGAAACTCTCATATCTGTCATGAAGCTTATGAGACAAAAGGAGAAAAAAACACCCCTTAAGTTCATATATTCTAAATATAACATCAGAGAAGAGTATAAAAAAATTCAACCTTATATTAATCTTATATGTGCAATTTCATGTTACCAGAAATTATGACAATTTATATAAAATAATTTAATTATATATATCGAAACATATAGGCTCAAATAATTTTTACATTATTGCTCTAAGGTAAAGTAGGCATTTTTTTAATTACCAAAAAGTAATGCAAGAGTAAAATTAACATTATCTATGCTCACATTACTTTCTATACCATCTTCCTTAAAATCTTGAAACTCAAGTCCTAACCATAGAGTTTGAATGAGAAAAGCCATAAAACTATGAAGGGAAAAAAAAAAAAAA
>NW_023209282.1:0-545 GCF_002007445.2 Ailuropoda melanoleuca
AAAAAAAGCTATGTTCATTCACCCTATGAACCCAAAAGAGGGTTGGACTAACCCTTCCTAATGAATCCTGGGAGGTTTTAAAAGGAGAAGGCATTTGGTTGTATCTCTCTCTTTATTTAACCCAATTGGAAAAGAACGATTTTCCTAATAAAGAAGTGGGAAGAGGAGATGAACTCCACGTCAAGGAAACCAGCCTTGCAAAGGCACGGAGACCTGGAAAACAACAGTGTATTTGACAGGGAAAGAAGGGTGTTTGTTAAGGCTGGAGTCTTCACACATGAAGAGATGATGGGCAAACAGTCCTGAAAGATTAGTCAGAATCTAATCGGAAAGGGCTTTTGTGGACCTTCTCTTGAGAGGAATGGGGAGCCAGAGACATGTTTTAAAACCTTGAGAAATCTGGTGACATAGACATTTCAGGAAGTTCATTCTACCTGCAGGGTCGAGAACGGGTTAGAGCCTTGCTGTCCAGTAGGGTAGCCATTCTCACATATGACTTTCAAACACATGACATACACCTGGTCAAAGTAAGATGTGCTATGACC
>NW_023209285.1:0-545 GCF_002007445.2 Ailuropoda melanoleuca
CAGACCGGATGCACCGAAGGCCTTTCTGGGCGGCCAAGAGCCCACCTGGCACCTGCACCCCTGTGCCTGCCAGCTCCCCTACCGGGTGTGTGCGCGAGTCCGGCAGCGGGAGCCGACAGGGGCTGGGCGGCTGGGTCCAGGGAACGGCCTGGAAACGCACATGGAGTTGGGGAGCAGGTCCTGCCCGGGGCTGTTGTAACAAACTCCCACAGACTCTCTGGCCCAAAACAACCATGGTCATTTTCTCACTGTTTCGGTGGCCACAAGTCTGCACGCGGATCCAGTGACCAAAATCAAGGTGTTGGTAGGATGTGCGCTCCAGTGGCTCCGGGGGGAGTCCGTTCCCTTCCTTCTCCAGCGTCAGGAGTTGCCTCCCTGCCTCCCCGGGGCCTTCCTGCATCTTCAGCGCCAGCGGGGTGAGCACTGCCTTCTGTCCATGTCAACTCCCACCCCGCTTCCCTCTCGGGACACTCGCGATTGCATTCAGGGCCCATCCAGACAATGCGGGGCAATCCTCCCATCTCAAGATCCTTAACTGAATCACA
>NW_023209286.1:0-545 GCF_002007445.2 Ailuropoda melanoleuca
AGGGGAGGGGAGGGGAGGGGAGGGGCAGTGCAAGATTCATGGCCGTCAGCCTAACAATGTTCCACCTCCAAGAGTATTACTTTGAGTAAGAGAAGATAACCCTGGTTTTTGTTTCTTTCCTGAAGCCTAAAAGTTTGAAGTTGAGAGCTATTCTGGAGTTATTTAAATTCTTGTGTTATTTCTTCTTTTCTCTGAGTTGTTAGTTAGTGTTTTTCCCACTCACAACTTTTCCGTTGAAGCTTCCAGATCTACATTAAGAATAATTACTACTTCTCTGCTGGATTAGGTTGGTGAGACTAACCAGGTATCTCACTGGTATAATCTGCATGCCTGTGAATGATTTTTACTTTTAGACTCTATTTCTCACACTGAGAATGAATCCCAGATATCCACTGTGATTCACAAGGGAAGAGAGGAGGGCTCTACTATACTTTCATAAGGTTCTGAAGTAGGAAAGAGAATAGGAGGTTAAATAGAAACTAAAGCTAGAAATCATGGGGGCGGGCAGGAAAAGTCAGAAGGGAGAACAAATAAAGACACTGCAC
>NW_023209287.1:0-545 GCF_002007445.2 Ailuropoda melanoleuca
CAAAAATCTTAAGTGATCAAAATTATGCCTATTTCCTTCATTTTCATAATATAGATAAGTGGATTAGCTTCTATATATGCTCAATCTTAACAGCTAATCCAAGATACATAATACATTGAAAGAAAATTGAAACAAATGATGTTTGGAATGAAGCATTACATAAGAATAATAAAAACTGGCCATTTATTCTGACTTTCAGTCATATTTCAATATTGACTTTTACTTCCTATTGTTAGCAGAAACAAACTTTTATTTATATCATTCCTGGGAAATTTGTTCATTCATTCATTTATTCTCACTAAAATGTAACACTTTTCCCTTTCTTCTCTGGTCTCTCTTTGACCTGTATGGTGTTTTTTATTTGCTATTTAATTGTACATTTGGAATACTCATCAGGCAAGTGTGGCTCTTTATAGGCTCCAGAAGGTGCATGGGGGCAGGAAGTGGGGCTGGTGGGGATGAAGACACACTTGGCCACTATGTGCAGTGCCATTGCTAGTCTAACACTGGGAACAGTAGAGGCAAAAACAGGCAAAAATCCCTGC
>NW_023209288.1:0-712 GCF_002007445.2 Ailuropoda melanoleuca
TCAAGAATTTATCCACATTTAGGAAGCAACAGCTATAGGATTTTATTTCAGCTTCATCCAATCCACAGTCTATAGAGAAACACTATACTGTCCTAGGCAAATACAGGTTTACACATACACACACACAGACACAAATACACGTGAGCACATATGCATGAGTGAAATATAATTGATACGAATTACTATACATGAATTACTGAGGGTATATAAAATGAGCACTGCATACATGTGTATAGGTATGAGGTTATTTCCTGAATTTTCGTAGAGTTTAGCACCAAACTCATTATCTTCCCTTCAACATTTATTGCTTTCTCCAGAGAACAATTGATATCATCGTTCTTACCAGCCATCCATTCGATGTTAGTAATCTTTATTCTTTAATCTCCCTCACTTCTCCTATTCAGTCTCTTCCATGCTTCATCCCTTTGCTGAGATAAGACCTCCCTCCTGCTTTGTGGGCAGCCCACCCTTGCTCTGTATTTTGCGAAACCTTCACAAAGTACCTTATCNAAAACCTTCACAAAGTACCTTATCCTTAGAGAGTCTTCGCGGGTCTATTAGCTGAGAAGTTTGAGTTACGGTTTCTTTTAGAGACAGTTGTGTGTTAAAGTCCTTTTAAACTAAAATAATCTCAAGAACTGAATGTATACTTTTTTCCTCATGAAAATGTTTTCATCAGAATTTGTGTTGAGTCTTAAACATTTCAACTGTT
>NW_023209289.1:0-545 GCF_002007445.2 Ailuropoda melanoleuca
CAATTCTCCCTGGAACTCAATTTGTTATCCTAAAGTTGTAGTTACCGGTGAACTTGTGTGTATTCCTGAGTATTTTTTTTAGTTGATGTGGATTAATGGGAAGGAGTAAAAGGATCCACCTCATCTGGATAGGCATCCTGATAATGCATGTCCCAAGTATCATTCCAGAGGTTCTTTAACGGACAGGGTAACTGCAATTTCTCATGAGGTAGTGAAGTTGAAAATAAATGCCTGGCCATTGCATTAGCAAGTGAGCATAAATCTCCATGGGGAGTAAGGGGGCTATGTGACCAAAAAAAAAATGCACAATAACATCGTAACACAAACACCATGACTTACATATACTTGTGCAGACATCAGGACACTAGTACGTAAATCTGGGTTTTGCCGTGCGATGTCACTGCCTACGTAGTGTCATTTTTCCATCATTGTGGCTGCTGCAGATGCCAATGCCAGGCATAGCTGAACAGGGATTTCAAGTTTTGCAATCTTGTTAAATCCTTAATTTTGGTACTCTAGATAGCTATTTGCACGTACAAGATCAC
>NW_023209290.1:0-545 GCF_002007445.2 Ailuropoda melanoleuca
CAATGTGTTTCAGGTTCCTAGGGAGCGGAATATATATACATTTGTTCCTCTAAATTTTAACTCAAAGCATGCTCGTACACGAGATCTCTCGTATATTGGCAATGTAAGTTATGATCACTTTGTTAATTCCAAGAAGTCCTAGAATAACCCAGTATACCTCAAGGCATGGCTCACATGGCAGTAATAGGAGAAGAAATGGCCAGTTCTGAACTTCTGTGGCAAGCAAGGCATTTTGTAATATTCTTTACCAATGTTATAATACTAAATCTTAGAATTTAAGTCCCACATGGGTGAGATGTATTTCTAGTGCCTATTAAGTGTCTAACATAATTACGGGGCATAGATGTGTTAATCTGATTTTACAGATGGGAAAATTGAGTTTTACAAGTTTGGTAATGTGTTCAAGGTCAAGATTCTGGAAGTTGTGAAGCCTGACCTTGGGTCTGACTGAATCAGAAGCTCATTCTTCTTTCAGTATGTCACCTGATGGCAAGCCTTACAACTTTGGTTCGAAAGTATTTACGGAATGTAAAATTAAAAAAAAA
>NW_023209291.1:0-545 GCF_002007445.2 Ailuropoda melanoleuca
AAAAAAGACTATTTTCATTTTTAGTGTTAGTTAATTTTACTCTCAAGTTCTCTGAAATACGGTATCTGTATACTGGTGATTTATCAATCAGTAGTTGAAATAGATGGTATTTGTGGATTGGATACCCATATGGATTTGGGTATTTTTATGTAGTTTGATTAGGGTGTCCATCAAAAATGCAGTGTAATCCTGAATACATTAAACTAATTGAAGGGGCTTTTCCCTCTGATATTACTTATCTTGTGTGTTACTAGGAATTCCACCAACTTGTAATGATTCCAATGTAAATTATATATTCACAGTGTTAACAAGAATTTGGAGATGCTGTAAAGCATAAATGAGGCACAAAATAGTGAAAATTCTAAATACCTAAACAAAAGTCTTTATTGATCACTTACATATGCAAACATGAAAGAAAAAAATAATTTACTGAGAATATGTTATCTGTCAGCCACAAACCTAGATCTTTCATATATATTATCTACCACCTGGTCAGACATGAATTTTCATGCTTTTTCTCAGTAAAAACCTCATATTTTGAAACA
>NW_023209292.1:0-2245 GCF_002007445.2 Ailuropoda melanoleuca
GAGAGAGAGGAGAGAGGGGCTGAAGGAGAGGGAGAATCTCAAGCAGACTCCCTGCTGAGCATGGAGCCCAATGGTGGTTAGTAGACTGAACCACCCAGGATCTCCTGACCCTGAGCTCATGTCCTGAGCTGAAACCAAGAGTCAGATGCTCAACTGATGGAGCCACCCCAATGCCCCTGAGCAGGACTTACTTATTATCTCACAGTTCCAGATGTTAGCAGTTGGAGTCTCAGCTGTGGGCAGTGTCAGTTTCTTCCGAGGGCCCCGAGGTAGACTGTTCTGTACCCTGCTCCAGCAACTGGTGGTCTGCAAGAAACAGCCAGTTCTCCTTGGCCTGGTGACACCTTGTCTCAGTCTCTGCCTTCGTTTTCACATGGCCTTCTCTCTCTGTCCCTTCACTCCATCTTCCTTTTCTGCATGCCTATCTCTGTGTCCAAAGGCCCCTTTCTATAAGGGCAGCAGTCCTCTTGGGTTAGGGCCCACTCTAGTGAACTCATTTTCCCTTGACTACCTCTGTAAACCCTATTTCCAAATAAAGTCACATTCTGAGATCCTGGGCCTTCAAGATATTCAGCTCATAACCGCCATATTGAATTACTCCATAATTACATAAGAGCAATTAGCCCAGCGCTGACAGTTAATGGATTAGATCTCAAACACTAAGGCATGTGCTCATTAGGAGGACCATCTTTAAATGTCACCAAAGTTCTCTGCTTGCCATGGGACACTTACAAGTTTGCAAAGGGCATTTTCTAACCTATCATCCATCCATCCACCCAGGAAATCTTTCAGAAGCAGAGAATAGTTTATTCTAAGACATTTTTCTCCCCCAGAGGGGCAGGGACTGGATATGTGATTGTGACGGTCACGGTGGGGAAAGCATGGAGCAGAGGGCCACTTCTCCCAAATCACACTGTCTTCAGGACCCTGCAAGTGTCAGGAGTTACACTGTGGCAAGGAAACCAGATGGATAAAAAAGAGCCACATCATTTATGATCCATTGGTCAATAAAGAACTACAAGTTAAGGAACTCAGTCCTAAATTTGATTCAATTATGCATTAAAGTAATAATTATCCAAGAAATTAACATCAAAAGCTTTTAAACTATGAAAATTGAATAGGCTTTTAAAATGTCATTTTTTAAAATGAAGGCATAAAACTTTTTATGTTGAAATCACATTTTCTCTATTTCTCTCCTGTGCCGAATGCTGAAGTCTATATAGGAATGCAGTTTACATACATGCTTTTGTGTAATGTAAATGGAAGACTATTTCCATTCCTGGAAAGCGTTCACTGAGTTGCTAAAAAAGCATTGTGTCTGGATGAATTCTTATACAAATGGATGATTTTGATTTCTCTTAAGATCATTTTATGTAATTTATTTCATAAAAGGTTTTATTGAAGGTTTTAAAAAAATGTTCACTTTCCTTTTTTTTTAAGATTTGTATTTATCTGAGACAGAATGAGAGAGNAGCTTTTAAAATGTCATTTTTAAAATGAAGGCATAAAACTTTTTATGTTGAAATCACATTTTCTCTATTTCTCTCCTGTGCCGAATGCTGAAGTCTATATAGGAATGCAGTTTACATACATGCTTTTGTGTAATGTAAATGGAAGACTATTTCCATTCCTGGAAAGCGTTCACTGAGTTGCTAAAAAAGCATTGTGTCTGGATGAATTCTTATACAAATGGATGATTTTGATTTCTCTTAAGATCATTTTATGTAATTTATTTCATAAAAGGTTTTATTGAAGGTTTTAAAAAAATGTTCACTTTCCTTTTTTTTTAAGATTTGTATTTATCTGAGACAGAATGAGAGAGAGCACAAGAGGGCCATGGGGAAGGGCAGAGGGGAAGAGAGAGAGAGAGAGGCCAATTTCCCACTGAGCAAGGAGCCTCACTCAGGGCTCGATTCCATGACCCGGTGATCATGACCTGAGGGAAGACAGGCTCTTAGTAGACTGAACCACCCAGGACCCTCCAAAAATGTACAATTTAAATGTCAGGTTATAGGCATGGTCAGGTTGACAATGAACCAAGTTAAAAAAAAAAAAAAAACCCTACACAGATATTGTAAGAGAGGTGAGTATAANTTTCACTGAGTTGCTAAAAAAGCATTGTGTCTGGATGAATTCTTATACAAATCGATGATTTTGATTTCTCTTAAGATCATTTTATGTAATTTATTTCATAAAAGGTTTTATGGAAGGTTTTAAAAAAATGTTCACTTTCCTTTTTTTTTTT
>NW_023209293.1:0-545 GCF_002007445.2 Ailuropoda melanoleuca
AAATTATATAGACAACTAGGGGCATGTGGGAAAGGCTCATGGCAAAAGTCAGAGAATACTGCCTGTTTTGATTTCCTATCTATCTAGTTTGGGACAGATCAAGGGTATTCTTCTCGGGTAGCTAACTTGGAGGGACTTCTTTCAGCTTCTAGGCAGGCTGATTAGAAAGGAATTGGGAATCAGCCACAGAGCAGGGGCTGTTTGGAGCTGCCCATGCCACCAGCCAACAGTGCCTCCCAGGAAAATTTCCATAAACAGCTCCGTCAGGACTGCAGTGTCAACCTTGACCAGTCACTTCTGAGCCCAGTTACATCCATAATGACACTTCTCCACCTTCCCCTTCCCCTCAGAACATGACAGATGAGGGGCTTCATGGAACAAGTCTCTGAGCTGCGATGGGAATCCGTCTCACTTCATTGCAGGAAAAATATATAACCCTGACCAGCTGTGAGGAATTCTTTCATTATTCATCTGCAATCTTACCGCTAGCCCTTGCTTCCTCTTTTTACAATAAAAAATGAAAACAGATTAAATGGCATATTCTG
>NW_023209295.1:0-545 GCF_002007445.2 Ailuropoda melanoleuca
CAGAGCAGCCTCTTTCACCAAAGCCACCTCCAAGCATGCATGGCTATAGGTTTTGTTAACCCAATCCAATGCGCACTCTGTATACAAATTAAAACACACTTACGATTTTCTCATATTTTCACTCATTATCACATTGTCACAGTATTGTATAAACTGATGGTTTTTTCCTCCCCAATTTTGACCATGTTAACAAAATAAACACTACTGTTATGATTTCAGCAAGATTATTACATTTCCACTCTATTCTATTTATATAGCATAGTCGCAGTTACTGTTTATGTACAGTTTTTCTTGATACATGTTTACTATTATATTAGTATGACATATCAGAGATTTGGAATTCCAATTTCAAAACCCTTGGGCCCAAATATATTTTAAAATTCATCAATGTTCAGATTTTGGGACAATGATACAATGTAATACCATGCAATAATACAATACAATCTTATTATGTAACTTCCAGGGAGGTTTGGACCAGCACCACAGTCAAAAGCATATTAAAATCATTATATTAATATCTTCGGAATATTTAGTGGGGTGAATAA
>NW_023209296.1:0-545 GCF_002007445.2 Ailuropoda melanoleuca
TTTTTTTCTTGCCTTGTTTTTCCTTTTCTCAGTGGCTAGAACTTCCAGTGATATGTTGAATAAAAGTTGTGGGAGTGGAGGTCCTTGCTTTGTTCACAATATTGGTGGAACCAATTCTGTCTCTTGCTAAGTATTACTCCAAATGTACATTTTTGTATATTCTATGTATTAAGTTGAGGCGATCCACCTCTCTTCCTAACTTGCTGATGGATTTTGTCACGAAGAGGTATTGGATCTTGTCAGATGCCTTTCTGTGTCAATTTAAATCATCATGAGTTTTTTTTTTCCCCTTTAGCTTGTTGATATGGCGGATCACACTGGGTTTTGAACGTGAGACCGCTCCTGCGTATCTGGAATAAACCCTATTGGGGCACCCAAATGATTCTTTTTATATGCAATGTTCTATGAATTAACACTCAATTTATTTAATAGCTGTGGGACTATTAAGATTACGTATTTCATCTTGGTTGAATTTTAATTGTCTGTGGTTTATGAGGAATTATTTCAAAGGTAAAAGCATAAATTTGTTTGTAATTGTAATTTGA
>NW_023209297.1:0-545 GCF_002007445.2 Ailuropoda melanoleuca
GGTTCCAACTTCACAGATGTGGTAATATGAAAGTTTTCCCAAATCATATGTGTGATATAACCAATTAGATACTTAGGCCTCTTGGAATAACCACAGGTATGAAAATCATTGTGTTCACTGTGAGATAAAATTTATCCATAATTCCATTAATCATCTTGCCCCAATAATCTCATACTTTAATCAAAAAAGAATATGATGGAATGTTTGGTTGCCTATTATCAGTGTGAGATTATATCCCATGTCCAATAGTCCTCAAGGAATTTGGGTATTCTCCTTTCCTCAATGAAGAAGTACATTTGTAAATGGATAAATTTACTTTTTGAAGTAAATTTTAAGCCCGTGAAGTTACTAAGGTGTCTGTTGGTGAAGCTTGCAAAACAATCTGCCCTCTGGGAGTGCCAAGAAAGGTGCCAAGTCTCTGAGCTCCGGGTGCCAGACAAGCTTATGGCTGCTGGGCACTGCTGGCTGGAACTGAGTACTGAAGAAAGCACACAGTGCCATGCAATGGAAAAATAGCATGTTCTGTGGGAGTCCAGCCAACAAAG
>NW_023209298.1:0-545 GCF_002007445.2 Ailuropoda melanoleuca
ATTACCTCTGGGGAGTGGCTCTCATGTAGTCACATTCTGTGTTAGAGGTCTGCAACATCTCACTTTGGTGCAATCTATGTATTATGTTAGGGATTGCAAAAAATACAACACAGCCCCCTCCAAGTGAGAATACTTACAAATTCACTAGTCAGGAGGCAGTACCCTGCTGCTGATTTGCTTGTCCTCATGAGCGACTGCAACGCTAACAGTCCAAACTGGGGAGGTGAAATATCCTCAGAATTTACAAAAAAGCCACTGCAAGTAAATACCCAGGCAACTTCAAAAAGGGCCGGGAGAGCCCATGCATTTCAGGGCCAATGGGGTCAGTGAGAGCCAGGGGCAGGAGCTGAGGCCAGACTCGCAGCCAGACCACCAGACATCGTGATTGGTTGGGCAGCGTGTTCACAGAGCTTTCTGCCAATCCCTCTCATTCCTGCCAGGGCCAAGAGCTGGGGATGGAGCGTGTGTGCCCAGGACAGAGAGCAGCACGGGACAGACTTCACAAAGGTTTGTTGGATGAATACTCAGAAAGAAAGGAGTGGGGG
>NW_023209299.1:0-545 GCF_002007445.2 Ailuropoda melanoleuca
TTGTTTTGTTTTGTACAACTTCTGAACTACCAAAGAATATCTGTCATTGAGTGGTCTGGCCTCTAAATCCAATGTTTAATAAAAGTGTGTTTAAAATATTTCTTTAATAATTCACTAATCATTGTAACATTGGTTTACTTTCATTCGCTCAATTGTTTTTCATGAAGGTCCCCCTAACTATACCATCTTTATACCCCACAAAATTAACTTAGTTTGCAATTAATTTGCTTTGCAAGAATCAGTAATTGTTCAATGTTACTTTGAACAGGTAGTGCAATTGTTTCCATTCACTCCCCTCAGGACAGTGATGGTCCACAAACCCCATGAGATAGTCCCTGCCTTTTTCATTCACATCCCCCCCTTTTCTTTCTCAGAGTTGGTTAGGCAATAAACTTCTTCAAATTAACTCTGTGCTTCTTTGAAAATAGTGAGGGGAACCGAAACTTCCTCATGGCTTTTTTCATCTCTGAATTTCTCAGAGTATAGATTAGGGGATTGATGGTGTAAAATAGAGCAAGTATTTTGTCCTCAGGAAAAGTAGTAGG
>NW_023209300.1:0-939 GCF_002007445.2 Ailuropoda melanoleuca
ATACATGGTTAAATCAATATGCAGTTTTTACATTATTGTTATACATTATGATGCATCACACATCATTGTATGCTATAAACATAGTCAGTATTTACAATATTCAGTAAATTACATTCTTTACATGTGATCAGTTAAATATTGTTGACTGTTGTGTCCAGTACTATAGTCTAATTAACTTTCCAAGAAAATATTTTGTTCTTCATGCAGGGAATATATTTTAAATTTACACATATTATTTTTAACTCACCAGATTTCCTATGTACCCAGAATTTCATGCCCATTTGCTTTGTGCTCAAGACCATCAAGCAACCATTGCCTTTATCCCCCTGAAGACAGTCCTCCATCCTCTTATTCAACATAGACTACTTGTTTTCTGAACTGCTACACAGTTACCACCCTGGGGCCTCCGTACCCTACTGTCTTGTTTGAANTGTCTTGTTTGAGCACCCCATTTCCTTTTTGCTAAGTTATCCTTTTTCTTGTTTTTCCCTCTCATTTCGATGGTGACACATCTGCCAGGAGCTCCCTGACACTAAGTGCAAGGGAGATCAATTTTTGGAGACCTCAAATGTCTGAAAAATGTTTCTATCCATCTTTTCCTCATGATTGGTTGTCAAAGTAGAGAATACAAGTTGGGAAATAATTTTGTTCATTCTTCACTGGCCCTGGCTTTCATGGCTACTCCTGAGAGGTCCAATGCAATTGTGATTTCCCTATTTTTTGGTTATTTGTGGTTTTTCTTCTGATACTGTAAGTAGTTCTCTTTTTATCCCAGGTTCTCTGAAATTTCCTCTCGACCTGCCTGACTGTGGATCTTTTCATTTTTTTGTTCGTGGTACTCAGTGGTCTCTATATTGAGACGCTCACGCCTTCAGTTCTCACCACACCATAGGATATGCTAACAAAATAATTTTTGTCCCTTATCCCATCTGGAGGACC
>NW_023209301.1:0-545 GCF_002007445.2 Ailuropoda melanoleuca
CCCTAGCCCAGCATGTTCCGGCAGCGGAGCCGCTCTTCCTCCCTCTTCTCCTCCAGGCGGTTTTCCAAAAGCCTCAGCTCCCTGCGCACCGCCTTCCCCATGGACGGCTCCAGCTCCAGCACTTTCTGAAGGTCGGCCCTGGCCTCCGCCTCATTCCACACCTCCGCGTGAGCGCGGGCCCGCACGTAGTAGGCCTTCACGATCCCTGAGGGGAGGCTCAGACTGCACCAGCTGCCCAGCGTCAGAGGCCTCCCCTTGGAGGCCCGGCCTCACCAGCTGACAAAACTCTTAACCTTGACCGCGATCCTTCACCTCCCCGCGCCCCCAGCCGCCACCTCGGCTGTAAATGGGAGTGATAACAGCAACAGCAGGACCTCCTCCCTCCCTTGCGGGGACCCTGCCAAGGCCCCGGAGCTAATTCTAAATCCGGAACTTCCTATTCTGTTACGGAGGCTCCCCGCCTTGCGCGGCCTGCAGGCCCCCACCCCGCACCCACCCCCACGGTTACTCCGGGCACCGGACGAGGGGACGAGCGCAGGGAACCC
>NW_023209303.1:0-264 GCF_002007445.2 Ailuropoda melanoleuca
TGAGTCCTCAAAATTCCTGAAAATTTTCATTCATGCCCCCTTACTCATGAGAGACGATGTTCGTTGATATTACCCTGGACTGTGTGTTGTCTCGGAGAGGACTATGTGGCACTCTGGCAAGGCTTCCGCAACCGCTTTTCTCATGTTTCCCTATGCACGAAGGACGACGCTAGTGCTAAGACTTTCCCAGTATGGTGTTGTTTCTGATGGATGTGTTTTTGGCCTTTTCGTTCCATTGCCATGACCAGTTTTGATAGGATTTAC
>NW_023209303.1:328-747 GCF_002007445.2 Ailuropoda melanoleuca
GTTTCACTCACCGTACCAAAGCACCTTGATCCCTGTTCCACCTTCCATAAGTCTGATGGCACTTCAAGGGCTTTATCCTGCCTCTTTGATTATTGGCCCTAAGTGTTCGATGCCTCCCAGGCCCATACATCCATTGGGAAATCGTGTGCCCAATGAAAAGGCTGATGTAAATTGGATGTGTTTTCCTGGAAGCTCTGGTGTATCACCAATTAGAAGGGTGCTGAGTCCTCGAAATTCCTGCACATTTTCATTCGTGCCCCCTTAATCATGAGATATGATGATCGTTGATATTTCCCTGGTTTGTGTGGTGTCTCTGAGACCACTATATGGCACTCTCGTCAGGGTTCAGCGACCATCGTCCCTCATGTTTCCCTATTCACCAAAGGTGATGCTAGTGATAAGACCGTCCCGGTACGGTG
>NW_023209304.1:0-545 GCF_002007445.2 Ailuropoda melanoleuca
AAACTATGGCTCTCACACGGTTGCCTTCAAAGATCCCTTGAAGTGCATGCAGAGAGTTCAGGGCCCTATGTATAACACAAGGTATGGAGAGGACTGCTAGCAAGCAACCAAAAGCTGTCCTCCCTTAGTTCCATAATGATAAAAGTTTACCTGGGCAAACATGGCTACTTTGTTACACTAATTTCCCAGCATTCCCTGTGGTTAGATTTGGGCAGGTGACCAAGCTCTGGCCAATGAACTATGAGTAGAGGTGACATCTGTCACTTCAGGGCCAAAGTCTTCTGACATGGGGTGTACCTCCTTACCCTCTCTTTTCCCTTCCTACCAAATGAAACATTGGCAGTCATCCAATGGCAATCACATACTGTTGATGACAGTGCTCTAGGCTCTCTGGTATCGAAAAGAATTTGAGTTCTTGAATGAGGAGCTGACCACCCGCCTGGAAACTCACCTCAGATTATTTGAAGGGAAAACTTTTTTCCTTCTAATGACCCTAAAGTTGAGCCCCTTGGTGAAAGCAGCAGTTTTCCAACAGCAGCTAAGAA
>NW_023209305.1:0-545 GCF_002007445.2 Ailuropoda melanoleuca
CTTTTTGCCACATTAGCCTCATGCCTACTAAGAACTTGAACTTCTGTTAGTTCTTTCTTATTAGTGATTATTGTGTTCTGTCTCTGGTGGTACCTGGGTATCTTCAAAATATGTATGTGAATTTCATAAGAGAAGCTCAGAGCATCATAGATTCCACCACAGCTGTGTTTACCTCAAATCAATTTAAGAGTCTGTGGGTGATGCATATAAGTGACAAAATCCACTAGAAATTATCATGTCACACTATTTCATCCTTACAATCAACTAATTTTTTTCTTTTTTTTAAGATTTATTCATTAATTTTGGAGAGAGAGAGTGGGAGTGAAGGAGTGGGGGGAGGGGAAAAAGGAGAGGGAGAGAAAGAGAAAGTCTGAAGCAGGCTCCCTACTGAGTGTGGAGACCATTTTGGGGTTCAATCCCATGATCTGAGCCAAAACCAAGAGTCAGACTCTGAACGGACTGAGCTACCTGGGTGCTCCTCAACCAATTTTTTATTGATTGATTAGTTAAGCAAGTTATGTACCTAATATGATGCAGAAAAAAAA
>NW_023209306.1:0-545 GCF_002007445.2 Ailuropoda melanoleuca
CTATGGGTTTTTTATATATGGCTTTTATTATGATGAAGTATGTTCCCACTTTATTGAGAGTTTTATCATGATCAAATGTTTTATTTTGTGATGGGCTTTTTCTGACTATTGTAATGAACATATGAATTTTATCTTTCCTTTTGTTAATATGATGTATCACATTGATTTATGAATACTAAAGCATCCTTGCAACTTGGAATAAGTCCCACTTGATCATGGGAATGATTCTTTTAATGTATTGTTGAGTATGGATTGCTAAATTTTGTTGAGGATTTTTACATCTCTGTTCATCAGAGATATTAATCACTAGGTTTTTTTGGGGGGGATTTCTTTCTCTTTGGTTTTATTTTTTGGTATCAGGGTAATGTTGGCTTCTTAAAATAAATTTAGAAGTTTTTCTGCCTATTCTATTTTTTGAAATACTTAAAAATTTGTTGAGAATTCAATTTTGTTACTAGTAATTGGACTGTTCAGTTTTTCCGTTTCTTTCTGATTGAGATTTGGAAGATGGTATGTTCCTAAGAATTCATCCATTTCGTTTAAGT
>NW_023209307.1:0-545 GCF_002007445.2 Ailuropoda melanoleuca
CACACACACACACACACGTTTTATACAAAAGACTTTAGTAGGATTTCTGAATAGTAGCCCTTGAGTGTGGCTTATGAGTCTCTCTTGGTAATCAAGGTCAGAAGAGGTGTGCGGGGTGCCCAGATCCCTGAACCCCAGAGGCCAGGCAAGCATCAGGCCTCTGAGATGGCAGCTGGGGGAGTGTCCCAAGGCGGCACTTGCTTTCTCTTGCAGCCACATGCCTTTAAACTCAGGAATCTCCAATTCTAGTCCATAGATAACTTAATCCATAGGGAACACTCTAGAATTTTCAGGGGGAAGAAAATAAAGCAACAGTCAGAAAACTAGCTCTTACAAGATTATCGTCTGGCCTTCTGTGTATTCTGCCACCTTGAAGGAGCCAAAGGCCACTCCGGTGGGGACTGGTAGCCCTCCACACGTGGGCTGACCGAGGCGGGCAGGCCAGTGGCCACCTCCTGACACAGACACCCCTTTGGACACCAGGGGCTTGGAGTCTTCCTTTGCACCCTTCCTTGTGCTGATTCCACAAACCAGATTACAACTCT
>NW_023209308.1:0-545 GCF_002007445.2 Ailuropoda melanoleuca
TTTGTCAGCTGCATCCAAAACATCCAAAAGGCTTCTGGTTTATTAGCCCACTGACTGAACCCCTGCTCTAGGGAGCTACCACAAGCAATAAAACAGTCACAGTTCTTTATTATACTATTCTGTGTACCTAACACTTTGGTGAGAAACAGAGAGAAAACCAAAGAAAATAGATCATTCTTGTCCAAGATTATAGTTAGAACTCATTTCTATGGTTCCTGTCAATTTATTGACTTCTCTGATTATGGGTTGTGTCAAATATGGAAAGAACATCAGAGGTCCTCTAATCTGAGGATGTCAAATATGTTTGCTCTGGTACTACAAAACCTTCCTCTCTTGTCCAAGGAAGACACTCCAAATTGATCATGACACTCAGTTGATTGAGCCTAAATTTGGCCTTAGGGTCATTGCCTTCCAGAAAGTCACAGAAGTCAATTGGAGTCAATTCTCAAGGCAAACCTATTTATTACTCCTCCTGAGTCCATTCCCCTCATTTGAAGATAGGAAAACATAGTACCTGTGGGGTTACATAACTTGTTCATGATCAC
>NW_023209309.1:0-545 GCF_002007445.2 Ailuropoda melanoleuca
CTCTCAAGGAAAGGGGATGGCACTGTAAACTAAAGGGAGTCTAGACTTGACATGAGCAGGTGGAATGCAAGGCAACAGCTGGCTCTCGTCACTTGCTGCCAAGAGGCTGGGATAAGACAGCAATGGAGCGATCCAGTGGAATGTAGCGATGGTGAACGAGCTGCAGTTCTGTTCTCTCTGGGCAGGAAGGAAAGAAGTCCGGCATGGGAACGAACACGAAATACTTATTTCAACTTCAGAAACTCATCCAGGTTGTCCTCTTCGACGGCATTCATGAACGTCGGGCCATCCCCACAATACATATCGCCATTGAAAATCTGGGGTGGCATGGCCGTAGGATTCCCTGCTTTGGTCCTCATTTCCTCACGAAGGCAGTTGTCCTGGGAGATGTCCACATTCTCAAACTCCTTACATTTGGACTCCAGGACTCGGGTCACTTCAGCCTGCAAGGATTTGATCTCTCTGGACGCCGTCACTGACGTGGTATAAACCTTCAAACTCATCGTGTTCTCTGCACAGGATCCTGGTTCCCACCCCGCGCGAGC
>NW_023209310.1:0-545 GCF_002007445.2 Ailuropoda melanoleuca
CTTAATTTAAAAATAATAAATGTATGCATACAGAGCAAAATCAAAAGGACATACAATGAAGATAAACAGTTGTCCCTTTTCTGTCCTCTGTCCCAGCCATCTGGTTAGATCCCCTTCACAACCGTTGTTACTACATGTATCTTTATCCTCATAGAGATATTCTCTGGATTTCTATCTATACCAAACTATTCCTAGATATCTACTCATCTCCCCATCTATCCATCTACTTAGTTTTCACAAAATTGTAGCCAATTATACACACTTTCTTTGGCATCTTGTATTTTCACATACATGCGTAATCATAAGGCTACATACAATATTTCCCTATGGATCCACACATAGAGATGCCTCATTACCGTTAAGAGTTGTAAATCATTTCATTGAATGGATTTACCCTAATTTATTAGCACATCTCATACTAAAGGAGATTAAGTTTGCTTCTGATATTTGCAACTACATGCAAGGCTACAGTGCATACCCTTATATATGATACAATGTAAATGCGTGTCTGTGGATAAGTACCTGGAAGTAAAGTTTCTGGGTCA
>NW_023209311.1:0-545 GCF_002007445.2 Ailuropoda melanoleuca
CTTAATGGCATCTAGAATGGTGAATCCTTTCCAGAAGGTTTTCAATCTACTTCGCCCAGGTCCATCAGAAGAATCACTGCCTAGGGCAGCTATTGCCTTATGAAATGTATTTCTTAAATAACAGACTTGAAAGTCAAAATTACTCCTTGATCCATGGGCTGCAGAATGGGTGTGGCATTAGCTGATGTGAAAACAACATTCATCTCATTGTCCATCTCCATCAGAGCTCTTGAGTGACCAGGTGCATTGCCCCTGAGTAGTAGGTCTCAACAGTGGGCTTGAAATAGTCAGTAAGCCATGTGGCAAACAGTTGAGCTGTCATCTAGGCTTTGTTGTTCATTTACAGAGCACAGGCAAAGTATATTTAGCACAAATTTTTAAGGGCCCTAGGATTTTCAGTGGTCAATGTATATTGGCTTCAACTTAAAGTCACCAGTTGCATTAACCCCTACTGAGAGTCAGCCTGTCTTTGGAGTTTAAAGCCAAGCTTTAAACTTGAGTTCTCCTCTCCAGCTATGAAACTCCTGGACGGCTCTTCCATTAGA
>NW_023209312.1:0-829 GCF_002007445.2 Ailuropoda melanoleuca
TAAAAATATATACAAGATTTGAATTCCATTATTAATAAGCTTACTTATATACATATAGAATTTTATATCTAGGGGTGCCTGGGTGGCACAGCGGTTGGGCGTCTGCCTTTGGCTCAGGGTGTGATCCCAGCGTTATGGGATCGAGCCACACATCAGGCTCCTCTGCTATGAGCCTGCTTCTTCCTCTCCCACTTCCCCTGCTTGTGTTCCCTCTCTCGCNAAGCTTACTTATATACATATAGAATTTTATATCTAATATAGAGACTATACATTCTTTTCAATTACAAAACTGGATTGCATAATTATTTATAAAGGAAGTCTCAACAAATTCCACAGAAATGATACCATACCTTTTATGTAGTAAATACATGGTTAAGAAAGGGCTCAGGAGCCAAATTCTGGTTCTGCCCTAACTGCATGACCTAGATGGTCATCTGACTCCTGTGCTTCAGGTTTCTCATCTGTAAAATGGAAGTGATGATAGCACGCTCCTTAGAGTTGTGTTAGAGTTTAGATCAGTGCCCTGCCACATGGTAAGGGCTTAGTAAAAGTTTTCAGTCATCATTATTATATTATATTCTCTGATCACAATGCAGTAAAACTAGAAATCAGTAATAAAGATAAACACTGACCCCCAAATAAGAGACAAAACCTTTACATACACTGTTCAGTAATGAAAAGGAGTGAATTGTGGATATACATGACAATGTGGATGAAGGAAACATTCTGAGTAAAAGAAAACACATAAAAAAGAGTACATATGATTTTATTTACTTTAAGTATTAGAATGGGTAAAACTAATGTATGGCGGAAAATAAGTCAATACAGT
>NW_023209313.1:0-545 GCF_002007445.2 Ailuropoda melanoleuca
CTTCCTCTCCCACTCCCCCTGCTTGTGTTCCCTCTCTCGCTGGCTGTCTCTATCTCTGTCGAATAAGTAAACAAAATCTTAAAAAAAAAAAAAAAGTAACGAAGAACAGCTACATACTAGCACAAGGGTGGTCCTCAGAATCATTCTAAGTGAAAGGCACTAGTCACAAAAGGCCACATTGTGCGTGACTCATTTACAGAAAACGTTCAGCATAGGTTAATCCATACAGACGGAAAGCAGATCCGCGGCTGTCAGGGGCTGGGGAAGGAGGGATTGAGAAGTGACTGCAGATGGGTCCAGGGTTTCTTTTTGGGTGATGACAATGTTCTAGAATTAGGTAGTGGGGCTGGATGCACAACTCTGCGAATATCCTAAAAAACCACTGAACTGAATATAAAAGGGTGAAGCGCAGGACATTAAGAATTCTCTCGCAGGAAAGCTGCTATAAAGAGATTACATGAGGTTTTAAAAAATAAGGTGATATACGGGCGCCTGGGTGGCATAGCAGTTAAGCGTCTGCCTTCGGCTCAGGGCGTGATCCCGGC
>NW_023209314.1:0-2061 GCF_002007445.2 Ailuropoda melanoleuca
GGTCTTAAACAACACCCTAAGCTTCAACTACATTATTCGTGGTTTCCAAAATTACTAGTACTTTTGATGCCATTATCAGTGTACATGTGTGTATGTGCCTGATGAGTGTGAACATTCCTGAAATGTTTTCCTCTACTCCTTGACAAATTTCTTTACACCTTTTAGGACACAGACTGCTATGTAAAGTCATCCTTGATTATGGCTGTCCTTCCCCAGATAAACAGGTGTCTCTTTCTTTGGGGCTACCTTAGTACTTACAGATTTTTCTAGTGTATCTTCACCACCTGAACTGCTAATTACTTCTTTATATATCTATTTCTTTTGCTCCTACACTGTGTGGAACAATCTCTCTCTCTCTCTCCTTTCAGAGAGGGAGAGGGCTAGGAGCAGAGGGGGAGAGAGAATCTTGACCAGGCTCCATGCCCAGCACTGAGCCCCAAACAGGGCTCGATCTCACAACTCTGAGGTCATGACCTGAGCTGAAATAAAGAGTTGGACACTCAACCTACTGAGCCACCCAGGCACCCCTGTATGGGACAATCTCTCAAATCATCTCTGTGTAAACAGTCTTTATTTTACTCAGTCATTTTTTACCAAATTCCCACTGAGTGCTAGGCACCCAGGTTAAAAGAAGCATGTAAATAAAAGGTGTCAGATAAAAGGTGGCACCCAGCTTTAAAGAAGCATGGAGATAAAAAGAAAAACAATGGTTTTCCTAGAGAGAATGCCTGAACTGAGACTACAACAGTGAGGTCAGCCAGATTCAAAGGGGTTAGAGGGCGGAAAATGGGGAAAGTAGGCAAGGCTGTAGTAAGACAAGGGAGAGAAGCCCACAACAGGGTAAATACTTGTCTAAACTACAGGGATCAAAGAGGAAGACATCACCAGCAGTTCAGAATGCCAGAGAAAAGGGCAGACAGTAGAAAGGATCAGAGCGTTTGGCAGAATTCAAGATTGTGAAAGCTTTATATGTAATTTTAAGATACCCGGACACAAATGTTTTTCCAACAGTAGTTCATAGTCATATTTGCTTTGAGACAGATCACTCTAAATGCCGTGGAGAGCGATGAATTTGAGGAGCATTGTAATAAAAGATGGGAGATGAATTAGAGGAGAGTAACACAAAATAAAGATGAAGCAAGCACACCTGAACTGACAGAAAGGTTCCAGAAATAATCAGGATATAAAATTATCAGGGCCCAGGACAGAATAAATCTGTACTATGGGGCGCCTGGGTAGTGCAGTCCTTAAGCGTTTGTCTTCAGCTCAGGGTGTGATCCCAGCATTGTGGGATCGAGTCCCACATCGGGCGCCTCCGCTGGGAGCCTGCTTCTTCCTCTCCCACTCCCCCTGCTTGTGTTCCCTCTCTCGCTGGCTGTCTCTATCTCTGTCACATAAATAAATAAAATCTTAAAAGAAAAAATCCCTATCCTTGAGAAACCCGCAAGCTGGGGGCTCTGAAGTGACCATCACCTCGAGCTGCGGCGGGGGCACCTGAATGTTTCCGTCTTCACGTCCCCCTCCTCACGTTGACCCCGCAGCCGCCAGCCCCGGCTCACCCCCCACTCCAGCCCACCCCACCAGCCCGTCCTGCCGGGGCGCTGGTGGGGGCCGAGTCTACCTGACGGTGGCGACGAGGCAGGGGCAGGGGTCCCGGCCTCCTGCACAGCAGCACCGCCACAACCGCCCCCAAGCACAGAGACGCTAAGCCCACGGTGGAGAACGAGCAGCGACGGAGGGCGGCACAAGGACACAGGCCGGCGCAAGGACACATGCCGGCGCCCGCTTACCAGCGGCGGCTCCGCTCCCAACCGGCGCCGCCGCCGGGAGCAGCTGAGGGGAAGCAGCTGTCGACAGCGACCTAGGTCTGGCCGGGCAAGGTGGGCAGAGGCTGAAGGGGAGGGACCGGCTGAGGACACGCGACGCCTCTCGGCCACGGACACGCGACGTCTCCGGGCCGCGTCGTCCCAACAGACTCCCTCCCNGACCACATGTTGCCTTAGTGGCACAGGACAGAATGAAGGAATGAGCCAGCATAGATCATCATAGGGCAACAGGCCA
>NW_023209315.1:0-545 GCF_002007445.2 Ailuropoda melanoleuca
CTTTAGAGAATTTTTGCTTCATGTGCCAACATTTTTCAGCTCATCTGGCTAATAGATTTTAGTTATAGATGTTATGCTTTCATGAGGGAACACAGCAATTATTTTATTGAACTGGAAATTGAAGTTATCACTTGGACACCTTTTGGGCTCCTCATGCCTCTACTAAACCAAAGACAAAAGGGGCTGGAGCAATTGGTATTGACGATGAGATCAGATCTGTTTGACACAATGGGCATGAATGATCAATATCTGGAACCCAGGGCATCTGTTAAAATTTCTAAAACAATAGTACAAGTTAATTTTAAAAATGGCAGGACCATTAAAGATTCGGAATTTCAGGAATGACGATTTGGTTCATACTAGTAGATAATGAACCCAAATCAGAGGGAAGAGTGAGTAGGCAGTGCAAGAAAGAAAGGTATAAATGTTAACTAAAATCTCATGACCAATTATAGAAACAAGGACACTTGTTCTAATGTATCAATGTATTGAGTAATTTTACAGCCTGTTCTTAATGTTACAGATTTTTCAGGAAGGATTATAAC
>NW_023209316.1:0-545 GCF_002007445.2 Ailuropoda melanoleuca
CATGCCCCTGTGAAGGTGAAGAAATTGAGCACCAGCAGTAGTAGAATTGCTTGTCTAAGTAAGTCAGAAGTGATGCTGTGATGCTGCTAATTATAGCTCTAAGAACAGAGCTAGAGTCTTTTAACCATCCAGGGGAATGGGCCTGTCAATCACATGATGCCTAAAGAGACCAGCCCCCTCCCCATCCCACACACACTTAAAGCAGGCATCATGTTTCTGATGCCTAAAGATGTCTAAAGCCAAATGTAAGCTAGCCAAGTTCGGAAGACACTTCTAGGAGCTCCTGCATTGTTCTTTCTGGAGTGAAAGGCTCTTATAAAGAAAACTGGAATTATTCCCTTTGCAATTATTCCATCTTCCCCTACTGCAGGTGCAGTTTCCATCCTTCTGTTGGGCCACATTACCCTTTTGGGACACAGGGAGAGGACCTCATTACCTGAAGAGACCCCAGGAGTTTTCTACTTTAAACAACTCATTTACTCGGGGTGCCTGGCTCAGTCAGTAGAGTGTGTGACTCTTGATCTCAGGTTGTGAGTTGAAGCCCC
>NW_023209317.1:0-545 GCF_002007445.2 Ailuropoda melanoleuca
TTGTGGTTTTGATTTGTATTTCCCTGATGCCGAGTGATGTGGAGCATTTTTGTCATGTGTCCGTTGGCCACTTGCATTTCTTTGGAGAAATGTCTGTTCATATCTTCTGTCCATTTCTGTCTGTTCATGTCTTCTGACCATTTCTTGATTGGATTATTTGTTATCTGGGTGTTGAGTTTGATAAGTTCTTTATAGATTTTGGATACTAGCCATTTATCTGATATGTCACTTGCAAATATCTTCTCCCATTCTGTCGGTTGTCTTTTGGTTTTGCTGACTGTTCCCTTTACTGTGCAAAAGCTTTTTATCTTGATGAAGTCCCAGTCATTCATTTTTGCCTTTGTTTCCCTTGCCTTGGGAGACATGTCCAGCAAGAAGTTGCGGTGGCCAAGGTCAAAGAGGTTGCTGCCTGTGTACTTCTCTAGGATTTTGATGGATTCCTGTCTCACATATAGTTCTTTCATCCATTTTGCATCTATTTTTGTGTATGGTGTAAGAAAATGGTCCAGTTTCATTCTTCTGCACGTGGCTGTCCAATTTTCCCA
>NW_023209318.1:0-545 GCF_002007445.2 Ailuropoda melanoleuca
CGCACCCAGCCCACCCTAACTGTATTCCCTGTATCTGCCTTTCTGCTTGTTCACATCTTAATTATTTGATTATACCATTTTCACATTGTATTGTATATGAATAAAGTTACCATCTCTCAGGATGACCACAGTGCAAAACTTTTGGTGTCAAAATTGCACGAAAAGATGTTGAAAAAGTTTTGCTTTAACTATAAAAGATGCTGATAGCAGTTTCTCCTACAAGAAAGGATAGTGAAAGTAGGGCAGAGGGACAGTATGCTCCCCTCCTGACCCTGAGATCCCTCCTTTCTTCCATAGCTCTGGCAGACAGCTCAGCCTCATAGTTACACATCTCCTGCAGAAACTGCCAGATCAATGGCTCTTCCATGAGCTGCTACCCTCATGTCACTGGACCCTTCTCACCTCCCCTTCCGAAGCGCTAGCTTAACTGCTGAGGGTGGTCTCAACCCATGCTCTTTTAGTGTCTAGTCACCGGGTTCACAGGACAGTAAGTGCGTAAGTTCAACAGGACAGAAAAAATGCAGAAAGAGGCCCCAGGATGAGGT
>NW_023209320.1:0-545 GCF_002007445.2 Ailuropoda melanoleuca
CGCCAGGTTTAAAAGCGGGGGGCGGGGAGGGAGGGGACAAGGGAAACCGAGGAGGGGGCGGGGAGGGCGCAGGAGCGGCTCTGAGAAGGGACGGGGAAGCCGGAGAGGGGGAGGGGACGAGAAAAGCTCCAGAAGGGGCGCCGCGCGGGGGGTGAGAGGGGGAAGAGGGGGAAATATCCGTGGAAAGGACTCAGGAAGCTCAGGGCGAGGGTGTGGAGGGGACAAAGGAAACCCAGGAAGGGTGGCCAGGGGCGGGGGCGAGGAAGCTTGGGGAATGGGCGGCGGGAAGTGAGTCGGGGAAGGCCGGGAGGAGCACACGTGGGGGGCGGGGGGTGTTTCTGTAGGACACTCTCCTTCTGGGGTCGGGGGTGGCGGAGCGCTTGCCCAGGGGCCTCCCCCGCCGGGTGCGGGGTCCCTGGCTTCTTCCCGCTCCTCTGGGGCTCCCCGCGGCCCTAGGGGTTCTGGTTCCTGCGGGAGCGTCTAGGTGCCCAGATGTCCGGAGTATCTCACGTCCATCCCTTTTAAGCGGCCGCGTGGTTTTGGGG
>NW_023209323.1:0-5577 GCF_002007445.2 Ailuropoda melanoleuca
GAAGGGGGAATGAAACATGAGAGACTATGGACTATGAGAAACAAACTGAGGACTTCAGAGGGGAGGGGGTGCGGGAATGGGATAGACTGGTGATGGGTGGTAAGGAGGGCACGTATTGCATGTACACTGGGTGTTATATGCAACTAATGGAGCATCAAACTTTACATCAGAATCTGGGGATGTACTGTATGTTGACTAACATAATATAATAAAAAATCATTTAAAAAAAAAGAAACAGAGAGTTTTGAAAGCATCAAGAGAGATCCAACTCATTGCATACAAATGATTTTTAATAAAACTGACAACATTGATTTTTTTTTTCTATTTAACATTGTGTTGTAGCTTCTTGCCAGAGTAGTAAGACAGGGGTGGGGAAGTTGGGGGATAAAGGCTTCCAGGATAGAATGGAAGAACTAAAACTATCCCTTTTTATAGATGACATGTTCTTGTCTAGAAAAAAATTCTAATCAATACACAAATATTTTAGAACTTATAAACTGGCTTAGAAAGTGTGCAAGCTTTAACACATTATACAAAAATCAATTGTATTTTTATACACTAACAATGAACAATAGTAGCCAAAAAAGTAAAATAAAGTATTTAGGAACAAATTTAACAAAAGAAATACATAATTTGTATACTGAAAACTACAAAGTATCATTGAAAGAAATTAAAGAATACAGAAATGTGGATGCCTGGTTGGCTCAGTCAGTTAAGTGACTGCCTTTGGTCAGGTCATGTTCCCAGGGTCCTGGGATTGAGTCCCTCATCAGGCTCCTAGCTCCACGGGGAACCTGCTTCCCTCTGCTTGCAGCTCCCCCTGCTTGTGCTCNTTGTATCTACACACACACACACATACACACACACACACAATCTTGCAATTCTACAATAAAAAGACAACATAAGTTAAAATGTGAAACTAATTTGAATAGGACATTTATTCAAAAAATATATACAAATAAATGGCCAATAAGTATACGAAAATATGTTCAACATTAGCCATTAGGGAGATGCAAACCAAAACTATAATAAAATATCACTTCATACCTATTAGGATAGCTAAAATTTAAACGATAGGGCATGGGGTGCCTGAGTCAGTTGAGCGTCCAACTCTTGATTTCACTTCAGGTTGTGATGTCATGGGTTGTGGGATGGAGCCCCACATCAGGCTCCTTGCTCAGAATGGAGTCTTCTTGAGTTTCTCTCTCTCTCTTCCTCTGTTCCTACCTCCTGTGCCTGTCGCACACGTACTTCTCTCTCTGAAATAAATAAATCTTAAAAAAAAAAAAAGATAGGACAAAAAATACTGATGAATATCTGGAAAGATTGGGACCTTCACAGATTGCTGGTGGGATTGTAAAATGTGCACCCACTTTGGAAAACAATTTGTCAGTTCCTACAAAAGTCAAACATAGTATTACCATATGACCCAGTAATTCCACTCCTATGTATGTAGTCAGGAGAGTTAAAATAATATGTTTGCAAAAAACAAAACAAACAAACAAAAAAAACCTCTTTGGGACTGTTTATAGCAGTATTATACATAATAGCCAAAAAGTGTAAGCAACCCAAATGTCCATCAATTGATGAATGGGTAAACAAAATATAGTATATCCATACAGCGAAATATTATTCCGCAATAAGGAGGAATGGAGCATGGAACATGGATGGACCTTGAAAACCTTATGCTAAGTTAAAAAGCCAAGTCATAAAAGGTCACATATTGTATAATTCCATTTATACAAAAAGTCCAGAATAGTCAAATCTATAAAAATAGAAAAAAAGATTAATGATTACCAGGGCCTGGTGTCAGAGAAAATGAAGAGTGTGTGCTAATGGATTTGGGATTTATATTTGAAATGATGAAGGGATCTGAAATTAGATAGTGGTGATAGTTGCACAAATGTATGATGGTACTACACTTCAAAAACATTGAATTGTATTACTTTAAAAAAATGAATTTGGTTTATGTGAGTTATATGTCTATAAAACTGCTATTTTTAAAAAGTATTCCAAAACACCGGTAAATGGGATCAGGTAAAACTCAGAACATGAAGAAAATAAAGATGCTCAAATATTGTTTTTGGTCTTGACTGTTTACCTAACACTTTTTAAAAAGCCATTATCAGGAAATTAAAACAGTCAACTGATTTTTTGGGTTTTTTTGGATTGGGCTTAATAATTTGTTAGTGAATATAACCAGTGGTAGGAGAGGAGGATGCAAATGTTTTTCAAAGGAAAATTTATGACTTACAAATTTTAGTACTTGCCCAGGTATCTTACCCAAAGCCCAGATCAGGTTCCATTGCCAATTAGCATGCAATTAAAAATATTTCCACATTTTGGTGTCCACATAGTTATGGCTACACGTAAAACACCAGCAAGCTATCTTCTATGACAGATATATTCCAAGTTTATACGGGGACCATTCAAAGACCTATGTGGGTAATTGGAATAGTTTGGGGGAAGATTCATCCCTTGTAAGTATCTGAGGATACTTTCATGAAAGAAACTTTCAGCAAGTGATACAGACAAAATTGACAGATATCCGTCATACCTATGGATTTGTATTTTATTAATTATACTACTTTTTCAAGTTGTTTCCAGTTGTTTACCCTACTTTGCTAGAAAATGCAGTCTTAAAATAAGGACCAATTGACAATGAAAACAAACACTTTGCAAACAATAATCTTGATTTATTTATGAAAATTAGAAGAGTAAAATATTATTGCAAGGATGCCAATACCATTGTAAACTTTCAACTCCTTTTAAATTCTACCACCTTTTTGAAGTACAGGTAAGAATTTTAATCTCTGCATAGAAAATGTTTAAAAACAAAGAGATGGTAGAACAAAACAGTGGGTAATCTTAAACTAAACAAGACTTAGATAGTTATTGTCTTCATCACTGTGAAAAAGATGAGAGAATTGATACCGCTAAGGAAATGTTTTCTTTGTAAATGTCACTTTTCTTTGGAAATCTTTTAAAATATGCTTATCACCTATTATAATCCAACTATCAGGTCAACACCTAATTTTTTTAAAGTATTACAAAAGCCATATTTTAATTGTATCAGAAATAACAAAACAGAAGAACAGTCCAACCAGGATAGGTTCCCTGCATACCATTATTCCATGTTTCTCTTCATTTATTATCTAAATACCCAATGCAGTCTCAATGGTTATATTTTTAGCACAGACATAAGTATTTTCCACTTTTCATTTACTGTATCATAGGCATATAATCATGTTGCTATGAATGTTTGTCAATGATTAAGGTGCTTGTTTAATAAAATTAATGTACCATATTTAACCACCTATTTTCCACATTTTCATTTTTAAAATGTGTTATATTTTGAATTCTGCTATATTGTATCTCTTCCTATATATAGAATTAAAATTTATTTTCTTAAGATAAATTCCCTCTAAAAGTGATCTGTTATTTTCCTGAAAATAATCAAACACTTTAATGTTTGGGTATGGAGACAGGGAGAGAGAAAGGCAGGTAGTCAGGATAGTTAAAAAGCTTGAAATAGTTTGAACTCCTGCTCCATCACTTACTAACTGCAAGCCCACATGAAATATACCTGACCTGTCTTAGTTTTTTTACTTTGTTTTTAAAATGGATGTATGCATACCACCTATATTAAAAAGTTATTTATGTAAATGCATGTAAAATACTTAGAGCCAGCACATACAGACTATTCGATAAGCAGGATCTATGATGATGACAACAACGATGATGATGATGATGGTGATGGTGATAATGACAACAGTAAGAAGGAAGAAGAGGGGGGATTTTAACATAGTTTCTAATTGATGGTCTTTAGAGCTAGATTTCCACTTTGAGTCTATGAGACAAACAGTGTATTTTAGCAGTTTTGGCTTAAAGTAATACTAAGTTAGAAGTGTGTGTGTACAGCAACAAGAGGGGGTTTCAGCATGAAAAAACAGCTATTCAAGAAGGCAGGGAGATTCAGTGAGACCTCCAAGTGAATTACTTATTGTATCCGCATTTTTCCTGAACCTATTTCCCTACTGGTTTAGTTAAGTTTGGTTTGTTTGTAAATTGAATGAAGTTTATTTCAATATGTTGATTATCTCTAGCATATAAAATACAATAAACCCTGAACACGGTGTGTGTCAAATGACCTTGTTTGTTCTAGCCTTGGGAACATAAAAGGTATAGCTTACTCCAGCCAGCCAGTGGCAGGGTGCTGCATTCCTAGAATCTCTTCCTGCATGCCTCAGGCATGTGCCACTCATTAGGCAGAAGTCCTTGTCCAGTATTTGTTTTTGCCCAGTACACTAGGCCAAAAATATATAGATATAGGTACAGATACAGATAGATATATAACATTTTGGTGCCCATCGGGCAAAGCTAAGCATAATAATAAGACAAAAGTTGATAGACTAAGATGTAGCTGTCAGCTTAGTGTGATTAATTAAAAAAAACTTGTTCTATAAATATATTGTTCAATAATCAGTACTTGCAATGTTTCATCTGGGGTATTGAGAATATCCTTTTGATACATTTTTAATAACATGATACAATATGTATGATAACATTGAAATTGGTACATTGAAAGAACACTGGATGAAAGCTGGGAAATCACCAATATATTTCTGTTTTTGCATCAAATCATCATATGATCTTGGGCCAAACAAAGGATATTTTGCTCTTTCCTTATCTATAGATTAAGTAAGTGAGATGAACCATAAGTTTCTTTCTGGCTAGAAGTCAGGAAATATGTTAATAAATAACTCTGGTATATAGTATTATTCCCATTTGCAGATGGAGAAAGTGAGATGAAGAGGATGTGAGTTACTTCTTTAGGTCATACAGTGAGTAAATAGTGAACGTGGGATTTGAGCTTGGGCATCTCGCTCGGTTTATGTCATACAATGAAAGATCATGCTGGTGATAATGTAAAAGGCCAATTTAAAAGAACTGACCTGGAAAAGGGAATAGGTAAAAGGTTATTTTAGGACCTAGGTGATCAAAGATGAGTACTTGAAATAAGGTAGTAGTAGTGGGAGTAAGTGTAAAGGATGTATGTACAAATTATATTTATGACAAGGAATTAACGAACCTTGTCATCCATTTGATACATTGAATGTATGATGAAGAATAGAGAGAAATCTAAGATGGTTTCTAGATCTCTGACTTGGGGACTGCATAAATGGCATTCTCCGTGATAGGGAATGTCAGAAATACAGGATGGGAGGTCCAAATGATTACTTTAGGGAAAAGATGTTGATAGGAATATAAAATAGATTGATAAATAGATAATAGATCATTAGATTATATTTAGAGTATCTGAAAATCTTCAGAAATATGCAATCTCTTGGATCTGGAAATGATAATAACCTAGGGGCATAATTAAAGTAAAAAGGGGGGAAAAGGTCTGACTACAGCCTTCGAAGAGCACCAGTACATAAATGGTGGAAGAAGAAAGAGAATTGAGGAAGAAAAAAACCATTATTGAAGTAAGAAAATAATGAAGTAGGAGAGCTCTATAGAAGTCAAAGAAGGAAAGAGTTTCAAAGAAGAAAGGGTCAAGAAAAGATTTAATAT
>NW_023209324.1:0-545 GCF_002007445.2 Ailuropoda melanoleuca
AGTGTCTTCAACAATGGTGTTGCAAAAACTGGACAGCTACATGCAAATGAATGAAACTGGACCACTTTCTTATGCCACACACAAAAATAAACTCAAAATGGATTAAAGACATAAATATGAGACCTGAAACCATAAAACTCAAAGAAAACATAGGCAGTAATCTCTCCGATATTGGCCTTAGCCATTTTTTTTATGGATTGTCTCCTCAGGCAGGGGAAACAAAGGCAAAACTAAACTATTGGGACAACACAAAAATAAAAAGCTTTTGCACAGCAAAGAAAACCATCAATAAAACAACAAGGCAACCTACTGAATGAGAAAAGATACTTACAAATAATATATTTGATAAGGGGTTAATATTGAAAATACATAAAGAATTTATAAGATGAACACCAGAAAAACAAGTATTCTGATTTAACAAAAAATGGGCGAAGAACCTGAATAGGCATTTTTCCAAAGAAGACATGCAGATAGCCAGTGGATGTCATGAAAAGACGTTCCACATCACTCATCAGGGAAAAGCAAATGCAAACCACGGTGAGATA
>NW_023209325.1:0-577 GCF_002007445.2 Ailuropoda melanoleuca
GGAAAAACCCACTTCAAACGAAATGTTTGCTTCCAGGGTAAATCCTATCAAAACTGGTGGTGGCAATGTAATGAAAAAACCAAACACATGCCCGTCAGGAACAACACCGTATAGGGACCGTCTTAGCACTATCATCATGCTTCGTGAATAGGGAAACATGAGGGAAAACTGTCGCGGAAGCCTGACGAGAGTGTCACATTGTGGTCTCTGAGGCTCCACACAATCCAGGGATATATCAAAGAATATCATCTCTCATGAGTAAGGGATCATAAATGAAAAGGTTCTGGAATTTCGGGGACTCAGCCCCCTTCTTATTGCTAATAAACCAGAGCGTCCAGGAAAACACCTCCTGCTAACATCATCCTTTTCATTCCGGACCTCGATTTCCTTTGGGTGTATGGGCCTGGGAAGGATCCAACACTTAGTGCCAAGAAACAAAGTGTCAGGATAAAGCCCATCAGGTCACATCGGCCTTNCGGTCACATCGGCCTTATGGAATGTGGAATAATAATCAAGGTGCTTTGGTACAGTGAGTGAAACCCGACTAACACAGCACAGAGAAACAAAATTTGGCAAA
>NW_023209326.1:0-545 GCF_002007445.2 Ailuropoda melanoleuca
GTACACATGCAGAATAACCTGTACACATGCAGAAATACCCTGTACACACACGCAGAAATACCCTGTACACATGCAGAATAACCTGTACACATGCAGAAATACCCTGTACAGACACGCAGAAATACCCTGTACACACGCAGAATAAACTGTACACATGCAGAAATACCCTGTACACACACGCAGAAATACCCTGTACACACGCAGAAATAACCTGTACACACACAGAAATAACCTGTACACACGCAGAATAACCTGTACACACGCAGAATAACCTGTACACACGCAATATAACCTGTACCCACGCAGAAATACCCTGTACACACGCAGAAATACCCTGTACACACACAGAAATAACCTGTACACATGCAATATAACCTGTACCCACGCAGAAATACCCTGTACACACGCAGAAATACCCTGTATACACACAGAAATACCCTGTACACACGCAGAATAACATGCCCACACGCAGAAATACCCTGTACACACGCAGAATAACCTGTACACACGCAGAAATACCCTGTACACACGTAGAAATACCCTGT
>NW_023209327.1:0-545 GCF_002007445.2 Ailuropoda melanoleuca
TACAGATGGCCAACAGATACATAAAGATGTGTTCAACATCACTAATCATCAGGGAAATGAAAATCAAAACCATAATGAAATAACACCTCCTACCTGTTAAAATGGTTAGAAGAAATAACAAGTGTTGGCAAGGATGTGGAACTCTTATGTGCTACTGGTGGGAATGTAAATTGGTACAGCTGTATTGGAGGTTCCTCAAACAATTAAAAATAGAACTACCATATGACCCAGCAATTCCAATTCTGGGTATTTTTCCAAAGAAAATGGAAATATTAACTCAAAATAATACATGCACCCCGTGTTCACTGCAGCATTTTTACAATAGTCAAGATATAGTAAAGATGTCAGTCTATCAATGAATGAATGGATAAAGAAAATATGGTACATATACACAATGGAATATTATTCAGCCATAAATAAGGAAATCTTGCCAATTGTGACAACCTGGATGGACCTTGAGGGTATTATGCTAAGTGAAATAAGTCAGACAGAGAAAGACAAATACCATATAATCTTACTTACACATGAACTCAAAAAAAAAAAAA
>NW_023209328.1:0-545 GCF_002007445.2 Ailuropoda melanoleuca
TACTGCTTCTTCCCATTTTTTAACTGGATTTTTTGTTTTTTGGGTGTTGAGTTTGATAAGTTCTTTATAGATTTTGGATACTAGACCTTTATCTGACAAGACATTTGCTAATATCTATAAGCAGTCACTCTGAAAAACAGTATGGAGGTTCCTCAAAAAGTTAAAAGTAGAGCTACCCTATGACCCAGCAATTGCATTACTAGGTACTTATCCAAAGGATACAAACAGTGATTTGAAGGGACACATGCAACCCAATGTTTATAGCAGCAATGTCCATAATAGCCAAAATATGGAAGGAGCCCAGATGTCCATTGACAGGGGAATGGATAAAGATAAAGATATGCATATGGAATATTACTCAGCCATCAAAAAGAATAGACTCTTGCTATTTGCAATGACATGGATGGAACTAGAGTATATTATGCTAAGCAAAACAGTCAGAGAAAGAAAAATACCATTTCAGTTATATGTAAAATTTAAGAAACAAAACAGATGAACACAGGGGAAGGGAAGAAAAAATGAAATAAGATGAAAATAGAGAGGGA
>NW_023209330.1:0-545 GCF_002007445.2 Ailuropoda melanoleuca
TATAGTGGGTAGAGGCCAAGGTGTACTGCTAGACATCATCATACAATGCGCAGAGAATTAAACATGTCAGTATGTCAGTAGGGTTGCTGTTGAGAACGCTGATCTACACTGAGGCCAGAACATTGGCATGGGGCCCACATTGGCACGTACGGCCATATCAGCATGGGCCACCACCATTACGTAGAACCAGACTGAATGAGAGGGAGACCAGTGATGTCTCCTCATTACTGACAAGTGGCCAGTTACATAGGAGTGTCTTTTCCTCCTTTATTTCCCCTTCTCTGACTTAACTGCAAAGATCAAGATAGAGGGAAAGGGAGGGAAAGAAGTGACCCAGAAGTATACCATATTCTCCTATTCTGAATTCCAGGACATGGTGGGAAAGGAAGAGTATAAAAGCGGATCATGCTTTCCTCTTTACAGTAGACTTCTTGAGCCACTGATCCAGTCTGTGATACAATAAGTGGTTAGCTTTTGAATTGAATGTGAGATTGAAGTATTAACTGGACTGGATATGTATGTATGTATGTATATATTATTATTTT
>NW_023209331.1:0-545 GCF_002007445.2 Ailuropoda melanoleuca
TATTCTCTGATGACATATGACATGGAGCATCTTTTCATATGCTTATTTGCCATCTGTATATTTTTGCTGAGGTGTCTTTTGTCCATTTTTTAAATTGGATTGTTGTTGAGTTTTAAGAATTCTTTGTGTATTTTGGATAACAATCTTTAATCAACTGTGTCTTTTGCAAATATTTTCTCCCAGTCTGTGGCTTGTCTTCTCATCTCTTTACATTGTCTTTTGCAAAGCAAAAATTTTAATAAAGTCCAGCTCATCAAATTTTTCTTTCATGGATCATGCTTTTGGTGTTGTTATCATACCCAAGGTCATCTGACTTTTCATCTATGTTATTGTCAAGGAGTTTTATCGTTTTGTGTTTTACATTTAGGTCAGTAGTCCATTTTGAGTTAATTCTTATGACGAATGTAAGATCTGTGTCTAGATTCTTTTTTTTTTTTTAATGTCAAAGTCCAGTTGATTCTGCACCATTTGTTGAAAAGACTGTTTTTGGGGCGCCTGGGTGGCTCAGTCGTTAAGCGTCTGCCTTCGGCTCAGGGCGTGATCCC
>NW_023209332.1:0-545 GCF_002007445.2 Ailuropoda melanoleuca
CATCGTATTAAACACTTCTGAGACAATCAGTTTCTATTGACTGGATCATTTTGAAACTATTCTTCCATATTCTAAAGAACTAGTCATTTAGCTTCCATATTCCCTATTTTTACCTAAGGCTAATTATTTTTGATAATTATTCTTGGATTTATTAGAACTTTGGGGGAATATAAACTTGGAATAAAATTATAATTCTGTGTTTCCAGAGCAGGGATAAAATTGTTCCTGCAGAAGATGGAAGGAACCCTAATTTCCTGCCCACATCTTCCTTAGGCAAAGTCAAGCCATGGTAGCCATAGAGATGTGGCTCTCATCTCCCTCATGAAGGAAGGACTTGCTTCCTCAGCTGTTGGTAGAGCTGTTAGAAGATTATCTTCAGCTGTTATCTCTTTCAAGGACTACCTCAGCAACAGACAGCCACCTTGCCCAAGGTCACGCTCTTCCAAGAGTGACTCACATACAATGGCTGATCAAGGCAGGGGCATAAAGATTCAACCATTTCAGCCCAATTCAGGGCAACTTTGATGGATCATTTTAGTTCCAGA
>NW_023209333.1:0-545 GCF_002007445.2 Ailuropoda melanoleuca
TCAAATTAAGAAAGAGAAAGTAACATGCTGAGGTGATTGGGGGAAATGAGCCCTTTTGTTCCTTCCGGTGGGAGTGTACCCAGGGAGTGCTAATTTGGAGAACAGTCGGGCAGTATTTAGTAAGAGTGAGAATGTATATTCTCCACGTCTGAGGAGAAGTCTGAGAAGTTCCCCTTCTCCACAGCCATCCTAGAGAAACTCTGTCCACTAAGTCACCTAAGCCTCTCATCGACCCCACGACGCAGGTGCCATTAGCATCTCCAGGTTACAAGGGAGGGAAACTGAGGCACGATTCAGGGGGCTGACCCTCAGCCCCACCTCATAGCTACTAAGTGTCAGAGTAAGGATTTGAACCCAGCGCTCAGACATCCACTGCCTGGTGTTCACAACTGCCACCTTAGATAGTAGTGATGCCTGTTTCCCAGGGAATAGTGGAAGCAAGCGGTGTGTCCAATGACTGGGGACTCAGGAAGTTGTAATACAGCCATGCTTCGTGAGACCATCGCAGGCGGTCAGATTTACTGATCTGCAGCTCAGGGGTTCCC
>NW_023209334.1:0-545 GCF_002007445.2 Ailuropoda melanoleuca
TCTAAGCACTTTATGAATAATAACATATTTCACCTCCTTGGGAAATCTGTGAAGAAGGTACTATTACTGGTCCCATTTTGTGGGTAGGACAATTGAAGGCTAGAGACTCAGTTCCCAGAGCTAGTTAGTGGGGAAAACTGGGATTCAGACTCAGGCATTCTGGTTCTAGAGATTGCGTTATGAATCACTGTGCCATTCTACTCCTTGAGGATGGCCTCCTAAACCCAGTTCTCTCTGACCCTAGAACCTACGCATTACACTGCTGGCTGCATGGACCATGAACTTGTGCAGAGCAGAGATGAAGGACTGTCCCTCTTCCAACAATCCATTCTCCTTCAGAGCGTATGAATAGAAGAGTTACTTAGCTGTATTTGAAAATGATAATGACAGTGAAGAGGAAAATATATCTCTTCTGTTTGCCGAAGCACTGTAATTTAGGCAATCATATTCCAAACAATTAAGAATGAAAGTATTGGGGCGCCTGGGTGGCACAGCGGTTAGGCATCTGCCTTCGGCTCAGGGCGTGATCCCGGTGTTGTGGGATC
>NW_023209335.1:0-192 GCF_002007445.2 Ailuropoda melanoleuca
TTTCTTTGCCCTGGCCGCTTTCAATACTGTGTCCTTGGATCTAATATTTGCGAATTGCACTATGACGTGACATGGCTTAGGTTTGTTGTGGTTGAGCTCGGGAGGGGTCCTCTCTGCCTCTTGGACACGAATGTTTGTTTCCCTCGCTAGATTAGGGAAGTTTTCAGCTACAATTTGTTCAAATATCTCTTC
>NW_023209335.1:330-682 GCF_002007445.2 Ailuropoda melanoleuca
CCAGCTTCTATTTTCATTTTTCTTCTACTAACCCATCCTCCAATTCGCTAATACGTTCCTCTGCCTCGGTGACCCTGGCCGTCAGAGCCTCTAGTTTTGACTGCACTTGGCTCATAGAATTTTTAATTTCTGCCAAATTCGCTCTCATTTCCGCCCTTAGGGATTCTGTATTCTCATTAACATTTTTGTTAATACTTTTTTCAAGTCTAATCATCATCTTGACCATTGTTACTCTGAATTCCGTTTCTGATAATTTGGTTACATGCATATCCATTATTTCTGTGGCAGAGGCCACAGACTCATTGTCTTTTCTTTGCTGGGGGGTATTTCTCCTTCTCGTCATTCTGATGAG
>NW_023209335.1:812-1977 GCF_002007445.2 Ailuropoda melanoleuca
ATTTATGTGGCAGAGAGACAACCAGCGAGAGAGGGAACACAAGCAGGGGAGTGGGAGAGGAAGAAGCAGGCTCCCAGTGGAGGAGCCCAATGAGGGACTCCTTTCTGGAAAGCCGGGATCACGCCCTGAGCTGAAGACAGGCGCTTAATGACTGTGCCACACAGGCGCCCCGGGATGTGGGCTTCTTGATTTTTCCTCCTGCCTTCTGGGGGAGGGGCCTGCCTCACCAATACTCAGGCAACCCTGTTTGGGTAGAGCCTCCGCGTCCCCTGCGAGGGGGAATGGGGGTGGACACACTGTGAGCAGGTATTTCCAGGCTTTTGTTCTCTGGGGCTTTCCCTGGCGGTTTGCTGTGCCTCTTCTGAGAGTCAGAGCAGCAGTGGCCGAATCTCAGCCTCTGTCTCAGAACAGAGGGATCGCGGACCATTCTCCACTGATGTTCTGGCCACTTTAACTCTGTTTCTGTTGGTGCTGCTCAACCCTGCAGCATCCCGGGATGTGCGTCCACACCCGGTGTCCCAGCCCTCACTTCCAGGGCCGGCACGTCTCTGTCCTTTGTGTTTCTAATACCGCCAGCCGCCAGCCGCCCCCCGCGTGCTCCGGAGCTCCTGGTCTCAGTCTGGATCCAGTGAGCACACTGGAGCTCCGTTTCCGTCTGGTGGTGCATGCTCCCCGCTCACAGTCTCAGTCTGCTCTCTCGCGAGTGCCGTCCACGAGTCCGCCCGCTCCCCCGTGCAGGTGGCCACCGTTTCCCGGCGCCCAAACGCGGCAGCTCCCTCCCCCTTCTGTTTATCTTACAATATCTGGATATCTGTGCGCAGTTTCACGGCTCCCCACTTCGTACCTCAATACTCAGCGCTGGAGATGTTCATTTGTAGAGATCCAGATGTATCTTCCTGTGTCTCAGGCTGATTCCATGGATGTTCAGGCTGGTCTGGTACCTATCCAACTCGACTCAGGGGACTGGGTGAAAAAGGGGTCCCCTACTCCTCCGCCATCTTACCCCCTTTCCTCTGGCATTTCCACTTTCTGAGTGTTGGTCATTGCTTTTGCCGGGCTTCTAAGAACCACCCAGCCTTGAGTTTGCCCCATCTCCTGAGGTTCTTGCTAGGTATTGTGAAATAATAGAAAAATATATAGTGGTCTCTGCCGTTAGTTCCTGGCA
>NW_023209336.1:0-302 GCF_002007445.2 Ailuropoda melanoleuca
CCACTGACAGATAAACAAAATGTGGTATGTATAAAATATTGCTTTTCTTAGACTATTCACAATCTTTTTTTTTACAGTCTTGCTATAAAAATTATTAATTTATTAATTCAGGCAACTTCATCTATAAAGAGAAATTATACTACTAGTAGTCAGTAGCAAAAATATGAATAAGCATTTTTATCAGTGAAAATTTCCATATTACCCAAAATATTCTTATATACTACTACTAGAGAAATAAAAATTCCTTCCCGGTAGGACAGAAATTAAGAGACTGACTTACCAAACTTGTACTTAACAGGATT
>NW_023209336.1:503-1399 GCF_002007445.2 Ailuropoda melanoleuca
AGATTTGGCAATTGTGCCATTTTCTGGTTTTGTAGTTAATGTGCAAAATTTAAAGATAATATGCAAAAATTATACATTTCAAAATAGCACAAAGCTGAAATTTTTATCTAGCTTAACAATGATGTATTTATTGTCATCACTGATATATTTCTCATACTACACTGCTTATCTGCTTTATAAAATACTCCAGTTATTTTCTGTGCTGCTTTAAATTGTACTTTTGAATGTGATCTTTTGACTTCTCAATACATCTTACAGCCTCTGCGTNTAGCCTCTGCTTGTTGATCTTGTGCTTCTTGCAACTAAAAAAGAAAAGAAAGAAACACTTTTAACTATTGGCAATCAACTATAAAACCACCATCAGCTATTTTTGTAAATACAATTTTATTGGACACAACCACACTCTCCTCTACATACTGATTCATGACTACAGCAGAGTTGAGGTGCGGCAACAGAGACCTATGGCCTACAAAGCCTAAAATATTTACAGGGAGTCTGCTTCTCTCTCTCTCTCTCTGCCCTTCCCCACTGCTTGTTCTCTCTCTCTCTCTCAAATAAATAAATAAATAAAATCTTAATATATTTACAAACTCCTTACAGAAAAGTTTACTGACTTCTCTAGTGATAAAATGTAACATTTGTCATGTTTTTAAATTTTCTCAGATAAACCTACAAATTTATATATTGGTCAAAGTGGGAAAGAGAGAAAATTACCTTATGGGAACATTTCTATTTTTGTATTCCAAGCACCACATCAACTATAATTTTAAACATTCACGTATGTGAATGACCATGGCTATTCCAGTGATTATAGAAGTTAACATTCTGCTTTCAGTGACAAGCAGGGATTTCACGGAATAGTATGAGAGGCAGTATCTTTGTAGGAACCAGAATGC
>NW_023209337.1:0-545 GCF_002007445.2 Ailuropoda melanoleuca
TCTATTCTCTCTCCTCTCAACGTGGAGTGACAGACTTGGAGGTGTGGGTGCCCTGACACCTGACATGTTGCCTGGCAACAACAGGCAGTGAGCCCCCCCCCCACAAGTGGCAGAATACCCCCAGCTGGGAGAAGAGTGCTTTAGTGATCTGGGGGCAAGTGACCACTGTGAGCATGCCTGATTCGGGCTTGCCCAGCCTATACTTGCCTTTCCTGACAACAATGCCAAGGGGGCTGCCATGGCCCATTGGTAAACCAATGGGCCTCACCAGGGCTGCTCACCCCAACACCCTGCCTCATTAGGCAGCTGCTGAATAGCCATCCCGTCTGCCCCAGCATATTGATACAAACAGCCTTATTACCTGGATAATTAGAGCCCAGAGGCTCGGCCAGAGCACCACCCCCTCCAGTTAGTCTCGGTGTGTCATTGCTTGAGCAAGTGCTTTGAAGGGAGAATCCGTAGTGCTTCTTGTAGCAATTGCCCAGGCAAATTTCAAACCAGCTTCTATCCTTCCTCAGAGAGAGGCCTATGCCTGGGCTGCCCCC
>NW_023209338.1:0-545 GCF_002007445.2 Ailuropoda melanoleuca
TTATACTAAGTGAACTAAATCAAAGACAGACTAATGCAGCATGGTAGCACTTATATGGGGTTTAATAAAAAGTTGAGCTCACAGAAATAAAGGGTGAAACCATGGTTGCTAGGGGCTGTGGGGTGGGTGACAAGGACAGATTGGGAAAAAGATATAAACTCAGTTATAAGATGAGCAAGGTCTGAGGATATAACAAGGTAACTATGGGTTGATAACACATATCATATAACTGGAATTTGCTGACAGAAAGGACCAAAATGTTCTCATCAAAACAAAACCCAAAGTGAATAAGTGAGGTGATGGGATGTGTCAGCTCACTGGGACCCTCCACTATGTGCACCCTTATCAGATCATCATGTCGTCCACTTTAAACACCTTACAATTTTATGACTCAATTGTACCCTGGTAGAGCTGAAAAAAAAATACTCAGGCATACTCCTAAGTTTTCCTTAGGCCTCTTTGTGAAAATCACAAATTATTAGTTGCTTCTTAAGGGTGCTTTTCTCCTTTCTAAATTAGGGGTCTTTAAAAAATTTGTCAGACAC
>NW_023209339.1:0-545 GCF_002007445.2 Ailuropoda melanoleuca
GCCTGTCTGGCTTGTGCCTTAACCCGGCTCTGGAGAGAGGCAGTTGGAGACTAATATCAGAACCTCCTTTGGCCCTTGGTTATAGTTTATTCTAACTGGCACAGAGGCCCTTCCCCACAAGTGGATTTGACGACTCTTAACAGCTTCTTGGTGAGGAGGTTTCAGAAGGAAGGGAATGGTCATCGGTGAGGTCAGATGTGGTCAGGCATGTTTCCAGGAGGTCGGAGAAGCTGTCATTTTATTGGAAAACATTTCATAGCTGAGAGTGTGCTCCCAAGCTTTGGAAGTGCAGAACCCTCACACATCAACCCGTGAGTGGTGGAGAGTGGAACATTCCTCAGGGGTGGAGTCACATGAACTGAACTCAGGGAAGGATGGAGAAAGTAAACTGACTGCCAATTTATCATTACTAAAGGGGCCAAGTGGGGCCAAATACTGGCAGCCTATGGCCAATAGCACAGGTGGCTACATGGAAGTCAAATTCTATAAGAGGAAGTTGCTTAGTGACTGCGGAAATTGGAATGAAGGGAGTTAGTTCTGTAATT
>NW_023209340.1:0-545 GCF_002007445.2 Ailuropoda melanoleuca
TTATTTCACTTAGCATTATACTCTCTAGCTCCATCCATGTTGTTGCAAATGGCAAGATTTCATTCTTTCTCGTGGCTGAATAATGCTCCATTGTGTATATATATAGACCACATCTTCATTATTCGTTCATCTATTAGTGGAGAGTTGGGCTGCTTTCTTACTCTTCTTATAAGGGCACTAATCTCATACATGAGGTCATGGGGTTGGGCCCTAACCCTAATCACCTCCCAAATACCATGGCCCTGGGGGGTAGGGCTTCAACACAGGAATGGGGGTGGGGGGCATATTCTGTCCCCACGAATCTAAAGACACTAAAAAACAGTGCTGATGAGATAGATCAGCACTTATTTCAGAGACTGAGATTTATCTTTAAGATTAAGTGGGTTTTCTTAAGAGAAACACTTATTTACTATTCTTCATGTTTTCACAGTGAGGAGGAGTGCTCCACTTTCCTCACAGAGCAGAGGACAGCCAGCTGTGGGGCGCACCATCCGGGGACGCTGCAGGGTTGAGCAGCACCAACAGAAACAGAGTTAAAGTGGCCA
>NW_023209341.1:0-545 GCF_002007445.2 Ailuropoda melanoleuca
TTCAGAGATGAGAATAGAAGGTTGGGTGGTAATTCAACTCTTGATGCAACTAGGTGAAGAAACTTGGCCTCCAAAGCTATTGCCCCAGGGGTCTCGTGGCCACTCAAAGACACAGTGGTGAGGTTCTGAAACAGTTTCAGAAGGGATATAGAGGGATAAAGAACTATGACAGGTGGGGAGGGTTGGAGAACCAGAAGGCAAGGTACAAGACACAGTGTGTGCGCTTTACGGAACCTGAAAGTACCCCACCTGAGGTATGTCTTACATACGAGAAGACTTGTCCGGGAGAACCAACCCTGGTGAAATGGTGATGGGCAGTGGGCTGCCTGCAGAAAGGAGTGTCCTGTGCCTCCTGCGAGTAGAGATGGTATGTCCTCCTCTATAGACCCCTGGGAGGGCAGCAAGAAGACCACTTTCTCAAAGGCAAGAGCCACGGGTATCCTCAGTAAGCACATAAACCACATCTTCCTGGGGGTGGGGTTTGGATATTTCTAAACAAAACCGAGAGCCACAATCTAAGCCCCAGGGAACCCTCTGACCGTTCA
>NW_023209342.1:0-545 GCF_002007445.2 Ailuropoda melanoleuca
TTTTTAATATATTCACAAAGCTCTGCCATTGCCATCACTATCTAATTTCAGGACATTTTACCACTCCCAAAAGAAACTAACAGTCGCTAACAGTCAGTTCCTATTGCGCCTTCCCCTAGTCCCTGGAAAATAATAATTCACTTTCTACCTCTATGGATTTGTCCACTTTGGACATTTCAGAGAGTAAAATAATATTGTATATGGCCTTTATGTTTGGCTTCTTTCACTTGGTATCATGTTGCCAGTGTCCATTCACATTGCAACATTATCAGTACTTCATTCCTGTTTATAGATAATATTTCATTGTATGGCTATACCACATTTTGTTTATTTTATCAGTGGGTGGGCAAAATGGGCTGTTTCTAGTCTTTGGCAATTATGAAAAATTCTATACAAACAGATGTGTACATTTGTGTGGACAGAATTTTTCATTTCTTTTGGGTACATAGATAGGAGTATCGTTTCTGGGCCATATGAAAATTGAACTTTTAATTTTTTGAATAATTGCCAAACAGTTTTCCAAAGCAGCTGCACCATTTACATTT
>NW_023209343.1:0-545 GCF_002007445.2 Ailuropoda melanoleuca
TTTTTTTTTTTTAATGATGAGAATAACAATATGAAAGTATTCTAGTGGGGATGGTGTGTTACACAAAATAACAGAGATGAAAGAGAGAGTGAGATAGACAGACACAGAGAAGCAGAGAGAGAAAATTGTCCCGGAACATGAAAGGGAATCATATCTAGAACACAAGTGGAAGATCTGAGTTCATGACCCATTATCTATCAAATTGTGCTTTACTGATTTCTTGATAAATTCTGTTTAAGCAAGAAATAACTACAGCTTGACTTTTTGTAAATGTTAGTAGAGAAAAATAGTACCACTATAAAATAAGATATACAATATCCTGATGAAGATAATTGATTAAACACAGTGTTTATTTTCATTTTTTATAAACATCTAATAAACAAAGCCAAAAGAAATTTTTCCTAAGACCTAAATCCACCAAAACAGAGATCAAAAGGGGAGACAAAATTTGAGAAACTGGAACGAAATGAAATGAATTCTAACTGATCTACCATAAAGCTCAATCCCATGCTGGCTGTGAGGAAGGCAGAGAACATGCCAACCCC
>NW_023209344.1:0-545 GCF_002007445.2 Ailuropoda melanoleuca
TGAACATATTTTTAGAATGTTTTCCCCATATTACAATGAGCTAAAATCAATTTCACTTTAATTCCCATTATTGGGCATAGCCTTATTTAATATTAGTCAATAATGAAAATGTCTATTTATTTTGAGTTTCATGATCCAAACAACTAAATTTATTTGATAGGTAGAGAGATTGATACATGTTCCATTTAATTATACTTTTTAAAAACAGAATAATGTTCTCTATTAAAATATCAAGGCTTATTAACTTAAAAAACAGCACATTTAAAAGAAGATATATATTCAGATTTAAGACTAAAGGAGATAGTACATCTAAATACCCTTTATCTTCTCATTCATCACTGTTTTTAACAATCTGCTCTATTGCCAATCTTATTCCAAGGTTTTTAGCAATGGGCTCTAATTACCAATTCTATTCCAAGAGGAGAATATTCCATCCTATATCCTAATCAAAATATAACAGTTTCTTAACTTTCAATTAAACATCCATAATTGAATTTTAAAGCCTACTTGGCTTTTCCTTTTAGAAATTCTGCCACTGTCAAAAA
>NW_023209345.1:0-545 GCF_002007445.2 Ailuropoda melanoleuca
TAAGTGTTCTGTGAATTCATGAGTACACGTGAGCTCACTCCATCTGTGAGTGAGAGTGTGTCTGAGCGTGTAGTTCTTCCTCACCTTTTGAAGGTCCTGCAGAGGGTCCAACGGGTCAGGCTAGAACTTCATCCTTCTTTGTGGAGCCTGGGACAGGCGGGCAGCCTCCCGGCCTCCTGTCTTGGTTGCTCTTTCTCTTTGGCCCCTTCTCACTTCTGCTCAGCCTCACCTCGGCCCAGTGCGTGGAATCCTCTGCCCTTCTATTAGTGGGGCTTCGGGAGCTGCCACCAGACTGTCCCAGCCTCCCCAGTCCCCAGGGGGATGACCACCGAGACTCCTTGAGGGCTATTCTCAGCCACTGCTCTGAGGGTTAGTCTGCATGTCAGCTCTTTTAATCTCACAGCTCTGTATGCCAGGCATTGTTAATAGCATGATTCCCACTTTAGAGAGAAGGAAACTGAAGTTCATACAGGATAGCTGACTCATCCAAGGTGAGGTTCACACCAGGCTGTCTAACTCCAGTTTGGGTTCTTTTTTTTTTTTTT
>NW_023209346.1:0-545 GCF_002007445.2 Ailuropoda melanoleuca
TGTAGGACATCTAGTTGGATTCAGGGAACATGCCTGTGTACCGGGAAATCTGGGTAAGTGTTCAAAGCACAGTTTAGAGTGTCCCCAACCCAGAAGTGACTCATCTATCCACAGAACTGGTAAGCTGTGGAACATGTGGGAGTTCGAGCTCTCTACCACACATGAAAAGGATGAATATTGAAGACTGGATGTTGAACAGAATAGGCCAGGTACAGAATATGTAAGGTTTTCATGGAACCTCAAAAACAGGCAAAGCTAAATTGTTTGTGATGCACAGAGATAGGACTATAGGAAAGCCAATAATTACCCTACAAATCGGGAGTATTTTTTTCTTCCTTACAGAGAACAGTATTGTGATGGTCAGAGGACACTTTCTAGCACCCCAAGAATCTGCCTATTTGTTGACCTGGGTAATGGTTTTTACTTGATTAAACCATAACTCAGGTTTTATGAATGTAAGCCCTATTTCATAATTTAAGAGCTTTAGAAAGAATTAAAGCTAGGAAACCCATAGGCAGGTTTATATAATTAATGTAGCAGTGAAC
>NW_023209347.1:0-4994 GCF_002007445.2 Ailuropoda melanoleuca
GATAGTTATTACTTAAGACACAAAGGAGATAATGAATACTGAATATATATATAATGTATGATATATTGTCTATATATATGTGTGTGTGTGTGTGTGTATATAAATTGGGGAAAATTGCCATGTTTTAAAAACCCGTGGAGGCAAAGAGGAAAAGAATTGTGGTTTTGTTTTTTTAAAAAGTAGAGTTCACCATAGGTCCATTCAATAATTAAGTCTTGAGCAATGTGTAAAAATTGTATATTTATATTATAAATATAAAAAAAGAAAAAATGAACTTCCAATGCAAGCATTGCCACACAAACCATTATAGTAACGTGGAGTCATGTTCTAGACTAAATTGGCAGAAAGATGTAATTCTCTTTCCACATTTCATCCTTTTAAAAGCAAATATTGACCCCTCGGGTTATTTACATATTTTTTTTTCTGATGATGGCCTGATATTTTAAAGGAAATCTCAAGCACCATTTTAACTTCTGAAAATCCAATAGCATATTTTAAAAACAATGGAAGTAACTGCCCTTTGTTTTGCAGTGTTTGTTTCTTTGCCTTCACCTATTTGCTTTGGAAGCACTTGACTTTCAACTTAAAGCTGGGTGTTATTGGCATTTTTCTCCCTCTCCTTNTTTTTTTTCTGATGATGGCTTGATATTTTAAAGGAAATCTCAAGCACCATTTTAACTTCTGAAAATCCAATAGCATATTTTAAAAACAATGGAAGTAACTGCCCTTTGTTTTGCAGTGTTTGTTTCTTTGCCTTCACCTATTTGCTTTGGAAGCACTTGACTTTCAACTTAAAGCTGGGTGTTATTGGCATTTTTCTCCCTCTCCTTGTCTGATTGCTCTATTTCTGATTGTTCTGCTAGCTTCTCTTTAATAGTCCTGCCTCCTTGATGTCTGGAGGTTTCCAGAGTTTGGTCTTCAACCATCTCTCTTTCTACCTACTCACAGCTGCTGCTGTCACCTCTGTCTGTTTAACCCACATCTGCTCTTCCTCTCCCTTGAGTCTCAGTTATCAATTTTCTTTTCTTGCTGCACATATCACCTGTATACTTTTCTAGTACCTCAAACCAGTCATTCCCCAGCCAAACACATTATTTCACCCTTGAGCAGTTCTACTTTCTTTCTCAAAATGGCACTATCCTTCTCTTGGTTACACAGGGATGATTCAAGGTCATCTTTAACTTTTCCCTCTTCCTCACTCACCACAGTATCTCTGGAGTTTGACTTACATTTGTTTCCATGTCCACTTTATAGGGAACACACTTCCCTACCCGTTTTACCTGACACATTCCTTCAACGCTTTGCTTAATTCCTCGTGAAGTCTTGGAAGTAACACCTTCTTCCTTTGGACTCCTGCATCATTTTATTTTAATGCCTCTTAAACCATTCATCACATTATTTCTTGCATTAAAGTTATTTGTACACTCTCTACCTTTCTTACTAGACTGAGCATTTGATGGCAAGGGCTGTTCTTTTTTTTTTTTTTNTTTTTTTTTTTTTTAATTCCCAGAATACAGTATGTGCTCGGTCTCTGTAGTAAGTGCTCAGCATGTTTGTTGAATGAATGAGTGAATGAATGGAATGACTGTCTAGTACTATTACCTTCTGAAAATCTTTAATGATCAGAGATACTGAGAGAGGCTTAGATCCTTTGTGGGAAAGTAATTATGTGATGGGTAATATTTTATGTTTTGTTAATTGAAAAATAAAACTTTTTTAGGTGTCAAATTGGTTTGCTAATGCAAGACGTCGGCTTAAGAATACTGTTCGACAGCCGGATTTAAGCTGGGCTTTAAGAATTAAATTGTACAACAAGTATGTTCAAGGAAGTGCTGAGCGGCTTAGTGTAAGCAGCGACGATTCATGTTCTGAAGGTTGGTTAATATTTTTATTTTGCTTTACCTCTGTTAATAAACAGTTCACCCCATTTGCTATTTTTAAGGTTGATTCCACAAAACATGATGGTGCCATAATGGTTCTTTTTTACTGCATGAGGTAACTTCACTTTTACAATACCATAAATGACCAACAGAATTATGGCTATTTCCTCTTGTTTATAGATTTATCATGTGTCAGAATAACATTTTCTGTGAAATTCATTAACATTAAAATACCATAGGGAGAGATTACATAGATTCCTGCTTCCCTTGCCTAAAAATTAATCTTGAGTATCAAAGATAATTTTATATACTTTAAATATTCTGTCTTTATGTATATATTTAATGATTAAGTATAACAGTTTGGTGGCTGGGGAAAAGTTTATGTAAGTACTACCTACTGATATTTTTCTCCCATAGACGGAGAAAATCCTCCAAGAAACCACATAAATGAAGGGGGCTATAATAATCCAGTTCACCATCCTGTGATTAAAAGTGAAAGCTCGGTCATNGAGTGATCAGGCCAGAATCACGGGCCAGTGAGGACTACGTATCACCCCCCAAATACAAGAGCAGCCTATTGAATCGTTACCTTAACGACTCTTTGAGACATGTCATGGCCACAAACGCTGCCATGATGGGAAAGACAAGGCAAAGAAACCATTCGGGATCTTTTAGTTCCAACGAATTTGAGGAAGAATTGGTGTCTCCCTCATCATCAGAAACCGAAGGCAATTTCGTCTATCGTACAGGTAAGTCTGCGCTTTTCATGATACCTTGTTTAAAACAGAACTAAAACTGCAGCAAGGGGTCTATTTCAACAGGTATAAAGGCATAATTTTTATTGCTTTTGCATGAGATTTTTCACATATAGCCCATGATTTAATTTGAAATCTTTTGTTTTTAATTACCAGATGTGCTTGTTAGTAGATGATGGTCTACTAGGGACTTTCACCCTTAATAATAAAGATGAGAATTTTCATCCTTAATACTCATTTTTAATCTAAATGATATACATTCTTGGAGGAGGAATGGTGGATTATAGCCAACCATGCAAACACTTTGTATTTCATCTTTTCTCTTAAATTCTTTGATTGCTAATAGTGACAGAAAATGAGCACAAATTAGCGTGGGTGCCAAGACTCTTATGAAGGAAAAGTGTAGGTCTGGCTTAAGTTGCTTTGGAAATTTTACTTTTATTCCTGGAAAGCACAAGTAGGGCTGGTAAATAGCTTTGAAATTTTTACTTTTATTCCAAAAATAATGAATCGATGTCTGCCTGTCCAAAACTTTCTGATGGAGTAGTGAGTTTGGTAAAATTTCTATCTTCACTTCAGTTTCCAGAGAGTTTTGCTCGTAAAGAGTGTTTGAGCAAGTGTCTTCAGAACAAAGGATATGTGTGACCTACATCTGGTGTAGATAGAGTCCAGGTCCTGAAAATGCCAACAAATGAGATTTAGAAATGTTAGAGTTGGAAATAACTTCAGAAAGCATCTAGTCCGGCCATGTTGTATCATAGATAAGAAAACCCAGACCAAGAATGCATAGCTAGTTACTCTTCCTGGATCAGTAGTGCAGCTTAGCCTGCATAAGGCGCAGGGGGAATGTAACTACTACCAGACTATGATAACTCTTAATTACTACATATACTGACACCACTCACTTATTCAGTAGTTAGGATATGCTAGGCCCTCTACTAAATACTACACAAATGATCCTGCATGTAGTCCTTGTAAGGAGCTTGATATGTGAACAGGGGGGCTTTATAAAAGAATTTAAATTTGGTCTATTTAATATACCTTTCAGATTATTTAACTAGAAATCTTCTTTTCAAGGGTCTACAAATGTGTACAGGGTATATTATCTGTGAGGATTAAGAGAAAATCTCAATACAGTTTTAAAGACTGAAACTCATTATCTGTTTGCATCTCCAACTTTGAGAATAAAAACAACTCCAAATGCTCTGAGATACAAAATTAGTCTTGTAAATAAAAATTGGGTCTAGGAAGAAGTAAAAGATGGAATAAAAGACTATTAAGCTACTAACAAAAATTTTAAAACTACATACATAATGTCTAGCTAATGTGACCAGAGCAGAACTTGGAGATAATTCAGAGCTTCATGAATTTTATTTACGGAGATAGGAAAGGATAGGAAATCAAGTCATTCAAGTACAGATAATTGAAAAAATAAAACAATTTAAAATGGAAATCTGAAAAAAAAAAAGAGTTGATTCTTTGAAAGCAATACTAAAAGAAACAAGTAAAAATTGGCACAGATTAAAGTTGGAAGTGAGAAAGGAGATACAGCAATCAATACATAGTCATTAAAAATTTTTTTTAGATTATGGTGTGCTATGCACAGTTGTTTGACAATATACTATATGCGAATGTGTACATGAATTGATATTATTCACACAAATTAAATTATGAAATTATAATGAGAAAAGTTGTAAATGACCACTAATTCAGGAAAAGTCACAGTTTTTAGTAAAGTCCATTCCGAAAACACATGATTTGATAGAGTCATTGGATTTTTTTCCAAACTTTGAAGAAATAATTAATTCTCATGCTTTATGCATTTTTCTGGAACATGTAAAACTATGGGAAGTATGTCAGTTTTTAAAAATGTAAATGTTCTCCTAATCCAAAACCAGATTAGAATAGCATAAAAATCAACATTTTATTTATGATACTGATACTGACTTTGAAGCAATATGAGAAATATTGGTAACATAAGGTTAAGTAAAAAACAATTTAAAATTGTGGAAACATTGAATGCAGTTATGACAGTACAAGTATGTATAGACAAAAACAAGGAAGACTTTTGGAAACAATGAAAATTAATTTTGAATAGGTGGAATAATTGAAGGTCTGTTATTTTTTTTAAATTTTTTACGCATTTCTTTATTCTGCCCAGTAAAAACAACTTTGAAATTTACCCAGTTGTGAAGAGTCTTCTGAAAATGCATGCTTTTTTCAAAGGTGATAAAATAGAAAACTGAAGAGGGAATAGCATGCCTATATAGTTGGTGCCTCTCGAAGTTAAGTATCTTGGCCATTTATTTTTATTAAAGTATCCAATGGCCTATTCATTTGCCAAGTTCTATTTTTAAAT
>NW_023209348.1:0-750 GCF_002007445.2 Ailuropoda melanoleuca
ATACGGATAACCAACTATGCCAGCACCATCATTATATAAATCACTTTAATGACATCTGTGTCATATATATATAACTACACATACATTTGGAACTACTTCTTCACTCTCTATTCTATTGATTGATTTTTCCCTTCTGTGCAAAATTCTGCTTTCTTTTAGTATGGTAGGGTTAGAGGATGCTTTATTATCTAGTATAAGGAAGCTTTCTTCGCTTGTCATTCTTATGATTTAAACTTATTATGATTTTAAAATAATTGCGTTGTAAACTTTTTTTTTACCTACACATATTCAAATCAATGGTTATCCAAAACTATTAACATCCATTAGAAAATCATGACTTCGCTGCTTTGATCTTTTTTGTAATGTGGTATGTTTTAAATTATCATCATGTGATAGAAATCCTAGGAAGATATTAGAAGCATGTTCACTTCATCTTCTGGCTGATAATACATTTTCTTATTATTTTGAAATAACACTATTGAGAACTGACAAATTATTACATAACTTTAGATCAGCATTTCCTGCATTGTTTCTGTCCTTCGTTTTCAGATAATGATCATTAATATCATGTCAGAATGAAATGACCCCCAAGTAAACAAAGTTTCACCTGCCATGTGGTTTTCCCCTCATATAAAAAGACACNCTTCCCCTCATATAAAAAGACACTAAGAGATTTAAGAAGTGTGTTAAGGGATACTGAAGCTCAGAAAAGTAATAAGCTTATTAAAAACAAATCAGAATTATTTGGCC
>NW_023209349.1:0-545 GCF_002007445.2 Ailuropoda melanoleuca
AAGTAATCCCGCTGTCAAGGCAAAGACAAACTTCACCTGTGCTCCGTCGGATCCCTGACGCTTATGAGCCACGAAGACAGGGTTACACCGGAGAGGTGCTGAAACCCGGGAAACCGAACCAACCCAAGGGCCACGTTCATTAAAGCAGAGCTCGGCCGAGCGGGGCTTCGCAGCGAGGGACCTGAGCCTCCCCAAACGTGTGCAGTTGAGGATCGAACCCAGTCAGCCCTCACCCGTGGCTGAGAGGCCCCCCGAAGCCCCGCGTGAAGCACACCCTGCACCTTCCTGGCACGGGCCCAAATGCCTGCAGCGGACTTTGACCCCGCAGCTGTAAGCGCCGCGGGATTTCAGGCCCGAGTGAAGCTCGCGACTTTCACGAGCAATGACAAAACGTGGAGATCAGAGAAAAGGAAGGACGGGCCGAAACGTCAATCCCCTGCCAAGGACATACCGCGATTCCGAGAAGTGGGCAGCGCCTCCCCCGCTGGGTCTGCGCCCCCGGGCAGAGCCGAGCGTCTGGCTCGCCCTCGCGGATCTGTCGCCTC
>NW_023209350.1:0-545 GCF_002007445.2 Ailuropoda melanoleuca
GCCTGTAGCCTCCGCGGCCGGCGGGGCTGTGCGGGGCGGCGCGGGCGGGAGGTGCCCGCCGGGGTGTGGGTCCCACGCTCCGCACTGCGGCTCCGCAGCCTCGGCAGCCCGCCGGGCCGCCGCGGTGAGGGCGCGGTCTCCTGCTTGCCTCGCGCTGCGGGGCTGGTTTTTTCCAAGCTGGGCTTTGTTCCCCGCTTTCCCCTATCCTGTGAACGTTAGGCAAGCTCCTGGAGCCCGGTGCCTCTCACTGCATCGTCAAAGCGGGCGACGGGTAAGGGTGCATTCCGGCTGGCGTCTTACGATCCCTGGAGCTGTCACCCGCAGGGCGATTCAGCCTCTGGGAAAGCGGCATTCGGGGAGCGGCCTGATGCAGGTCCTAGAGACCTTTATTTTTTTCCTGGTTAAAGTAATGGTAGCATGTACTCTCTGGGTCTTCCTAAAATTTCCCTGTTGATCCTCAGAAATGAAGATGGATTTTAAAATAATATTATTAATAAAAGGCTCCTAATGGGAATTTTTACTTAAAGCGTTTTAAGGTGGGAAGG
>NW_023209351.1:0-546 GCF_002007445.2 Ailuropoda melanoleuca
TGCAAAAAAAAAAAAAAGAGAGAGAGAGAGAGAGAAAGTGACGAGGATGGCTATTCATGGCAACACTGGTTGTAAACAACATAAATGTGCAAACATACAGGACTGATTAAGAAAATGCATTCATCGAACTTGACATCAGAATCCAGGGATGTACTGTATGGTGACTAACATAATATAATAAAAAATCATAAAAAAAAGAAAAGAAAATGCATTCAGGCAATGCAATAGCCCCCAGTTATGCAGGGAATGAAATAAATAATGCAAAAGTTTATTTATTTTAATATAAAATTGTTTATGATATAGTATCTAGTGGGAAAGTATGTTATAAAATTGTTATAAAATTTTTAATGAAAATATTTTTAGAAAAGATGTGGAAGTAAATGTATAAAACACATATACCCAGAATGATTATCTTGGAGTTTAAGGCAATTGCTTTTTTTTTGTTTTCCTCCCTTTTTTTTTTCTTTATCAATATTATCACATATTTTTCTGTAATGAGAGTATATTGCTATTATAATCAGAAAAATAAGGGGCATCTGGGTGGTT
>NW_023209352.1:0-546 GCF_002007445.2 Ailuropoda melanoleuca
AAAAAAAAAAAATCATGAATAAATTATGGTGTCTGGTGATATACTTTTGGGTAGTAAAACTATAAAGAAACTCAAGGAAGTGACTCCTATAAAAGTCAAGGTAGTGATTAGGAGTAGTTAAAAAAAAAAGGGGGGGAGCGGTGGTTTGAGATGGACAGGGTAGATGAAGGGCTTTCTGGGGTGGCTGGCAAGGTTCCATTTATTGACATGGGTGGTGTTTCCCTTATGATAATTCATTAAGCTACATATTTGGTTTTGGTGTTTTCTAAAACTGTTCCAATTTATAATCAAAGGTTTAAAAAAAAAAAAAAGGCCTGGTTTCTAGTTCTAGCTGCAAAACACGGGATGTCACTCCCTAGGCCTTCACTCATTCTCAAAATGTAGAGGTACCCTAAGATATATTCCAGACCTACTGTAAATAAACGACAAAAAGCTCTACTAAATGAGTATAATGAAACCATTCTTTACAAAAACCATGCCAGAAAATGACTTAACTCATGGAGAGTGATAGATCAGCTTTCCCAAGGCGGCGGGGGGGGGGGGGGG
>NW_023209353.1:0-546 GCF_002007445.2 Ailuropoda melanoleuca
AAAAAAAAAAACCCACATTTATAGTACTGTACTGCATTTATAGAAAAAAAATCTGCAACTAAGTGGACCCGTACAGGTCAAGGGTCAACATGGTATTTCAAAACACTGATAATTGCGGGGAAAATTTTCATTCTGTGCCTTTGTTTATTTGATTGAAAGTTGCTTAAAGTGTTAATTTTATTTACTATGAGTCACTTTTAGGGTTGCTGCTTCTAAGGATTTGTCGCCACAAAATCAACGTACAAAACAACTGTTTAAATAGTCTTTTATTTATAGCCCAAGAGAAAAATATCACAGGAAATGCTGATAGCGCACTGAATCTTCGTGCGTCTCTCTTAGAGCTCTGAATAATCAGATAAAACTCTTTAAGTTGACTTACTCAAGGAAGCGCTAGGAACATTTCAAAACCAAGCCTAAAATAACGTGTCTAGTTCAGCGCAGACAGAGCTGCCAAACTCGATGTTCACCATCACGGTCCTGGGCTAACGGCCCCGCAAGTGTGCAGGCCAAGAGCTCACTGTTCACCCTGGACAAGCCCAGTGCTGC
>NW_023209354.1:0-546 GCF_002007445.2 Ailuropoda melanoleuca
AAAAAAAAATGCTTCCTTTTCATCAGATGTACTCTGAGAAAGTGTGCTAATGGAAGAGGTGGAAGTTTTGTTGATTTTAGTCAATAAACCTAATTAAAACATTCCAAATGCTCCTCAGTTTTGCCCTGGCTTAGTGTAATCTCTTGGTTACAGTCATTTTGGTAGTGATGATGGTATTAATGAATGTTAAATGCTAGTGGAGAGGTTGGGGTTAGCTCAGAACATTCTGCTCCTATGTTGATAATTCATATGCCAATGCACGCCAAGAGGAAAGCTTTTCTGTTCTAGTTTCCCAAGCTAAGCATTTCCTAGAACCATCAACAGTGTCCCAATAGGCAAAAGAAGAAGATGACAATTTATGATTTCTCTTAAAAATGAAAGGAAGAAATTAGATGTTTTTCAAATATATAAGTAGATATTGATTTCTACACAATCATGCCTAATTGATATAAAAGGAAAAAAAACTTGCATCAAAACTTCTTAAAACTCCCTACCATTAAACACTGATGTATTTGATTTGATTCACAGTTTTTAATTTTTAACGTG
>NW_023209355.1:0-546 GCF_002007445.2 Ailuropoda melanoleuca
TGTTAAGTGAACCAGTAATCTAATAACACAAGAGTCTGAAATTACTTTGGAATTGGCTCTGAAAAATACATTAATGGGGTATTTTCAACAGTGAACAACACCTGCTAGCTCTCTTTTTCTCACTTTCTCTCTTTATACAACCCATGAATCTCCTTCAGCAATTCTCATAAAACAGGATGTACCTGGACCCTCATTTTGAACTCAGTCTAATGGCCTGCCAGGGATAGCCTAATGGTAAGCAGTAGTGAAAATGGTGGCACAGCGAGGGGCTGGCAGATTGTCAGTGGAGATACGATTTTAGGCAATCTGGACATGTCCAGGTCATGTAGCTTAAGAGTAATAAAATTAGGCTTCTTTGAGCTGGTTTCTGTTTTTCTCCCTTATTATCAGCAATGAGCGCTACCTCAGATCAGTCTGGAAGTTAATATTGTTCCCAAAGGCATCACACTTAAAAATAGGAAAAACCTCAATAAAAATTAAGAGATACATGAAACTGAGGAAGGCCTGACTCTCTTCAAGCCCATTTCACACTTATGATCGTATTTG
>NW_023209356.1:0-546 GCF_002007445.2 Ailuropoda melanoleuca
AAAATCACCAAAGAATACAAAATATTTGTATTTGAAGAAGATCTATTAAAACATGGAAGCAGAGTTCTCAAATTAGAGAGATCGAGAGAGGAACTGAAATATTATGTAAGCATTCTTGTGCTAACAATTAAAGCAGACAGCATTTTGAACATAATGTTAGATGGAACCACCTCATTAGCAAGACAGTACTAAGACTCTCTGATTAAAAGTATGGGCTGGGAATAAACATGATGGCAAATTTGCATATCGCACCCTGAATGATGAGACACTAGAAGTAACAGAAGGTAGAGAAGAGGAATTCAGTGTGAGCATAATAGATGCTAGTTTCTAAATATCTTTACAGGACTAAATATTTTCACCAGCTTCCTAAGTGAAGAACTGCATACTCATTATTCTAGCATTCAGTGCAATCTTAATGTTTTATTATTATATAACATTGATGGTTAAAGTTATAGAAAGAATATGGACATAAGGAGGAACTCTTGGGTGGCTCAGGGGGTTAAGCAACAGACCCTTGATTTTGGTTCAGGTCATGATCTCAGGATC
>NW_023209357.1:0-546 GCF_002007445.2 Ailuropoda melanoleuca
AAAATGAGAACAAACATTTACAGTATGGAAATTGCCAATAAACATTGATGACTGATATGAGTCTTAAATGGTGTATTTTTTAAAAATTGAGTTGTTTGTTATATAACATTAATTAAAAAGGGATCAAAATCTAATGTTTTGTCATACTTATTTTGTTTGAAAATTTCCAACACTTGATAAAATTGGAAGAAAATACGTCAATAATTTTAACAGTACTTCAGGGACGCTGAAAATACAGATAACATTTATTTCATAATTTTACATTGTTAAATTGCCCAAATCATCCATAATGTACATTCCTTATTTTTTTTTTTTCTGTCCATCTTATGTCCAGTGCTTTGTCCATAGTGAGCACTCTAATGCCAAGTGGGGCCTGGGATCTTTACATTCATTTTTTACTGGATCTTGTGCACTAAATGAAGACCAACCGAATGAGAACAGAGGCTATGTATGCAGAGCTCGCTATTTAGCAAGCCATGCCACTTGCATTGAGCAGAACCTGAAAGGTAGAAGAGGAATGGGAAAGTTTTAGAATTAAAAAAAAAA
>NW_023209358.1:0-2162 GCF_002007445.2 Ailuropoda melanoleuca
TAAAATACCAAATATGCAAAAAAATTAAAATTTTAAAAATAAAATACCCAATATGCACAAACTATGCCTCTGATATAAAACATATTAGTTCTAAGAATATGATTTACTTTATAATTTCTGTTTATTCTAAATATTGTCTTAAAATATGCATATCCACCACATAAGCAATTGTTATCCCAACGTGTGAAAATTAGAATTTCTATGCCTTAGTGATAGACAGATCACTAGCAAGTGAAATTGAAATTTTATATAAACCATTAAAAATTCTGTTCACATCACAGGATTTGTTTTTTGTCTGTGACCCGAAAAATACAAGCTGAGTCCAATCAGTTACTTCAGGTCACACAAACTAAGTCTCTAAACCTTCAAGAAGTCTGTGCCCTAGCATATGCCACATCATTACTTAATTCTTCCTAATCTTTTATTTTTAATCCCAAACTCTGAACTCTCACTCAGATTTTTGCTACCTCCCTCTACTGTTTCATTTGCATTTCTTTGGTTCTCTGAAATCATTTTTGCCTTTTCTTTTATCTATAAGGGTTTATTAATGACATTTCATAGAATCCCTGTATCATTTTCTTGTAATCTCTTGATTCCCATCCCCTCATTTGAGCACACACAAGTCTACAAATTTAGGGGTCTTTTTTCCCCCTATTTTTTACCACATATTGACTACCTGGTAAGGTCACAACTCCTATAACTAGTAAAATGAAATCATACTGGATGATTTTACTTCACATTGCTTTGTCTGTTTCTGTTGTCATTTGCCATGCTACTGACAATACAACTAAGTAAATAAGCGGTATCAATATAGGAAAAGTGTTGTTTGGTAAAGGAAGTGTGATTCTCTGTAGAATATATATACTAGAAGCAGCACATCTAGTCTTAGGTGGGGAAATGCAATGAATTCAGTTTTATTTAAAGAGCAGTCAACAAGCAAGATTACAAGTCAAAGAGAAATCAGGGCTATAGAAGTGGGAGCCAGATAACTAGGGAAGTATTGGAGTTATTCTGGAAGAACTGGAGCACCATAGCAAGTGGGAGACCATGAATTTGTAGTGATGCTTATACATGTGAGTGCCCCGAGTGGTGCTCTCCTTCCCTCATNTGAGTGGTGCTCTCCTTCCCTCATAACTCTATGGAGGTTGCGGTCAGTAGGATTCATCTGGTTAAACATTTTTCTGAAGATGATGAAGGCACGGCCAGGCAAAGGGAGTGCTAACACTCTCTTGTAGTGATGCTTGGAATTAAACAGATTAGGAAAGACTATGAAGACAAGATGTAACCACTCAGGGAAGAAAAAAGGGAGTGGTCAAGAGACCGGTGATCTCCAGGAGGTCCAAGAAAATGTATGATGGGAATACAAGAAGGAGGCAACCAGGATAGGCTGCTGTAGCCAGAAAAAGGGATGTTTAAACCTACTATTACAAAAATGAACTTCTTTGATGCCAAGTTTTATAGTTTTGGCAGAAGTGGAAAACTAAAATGAGACGAAGGTCAGTGGAGTTAGCCAGATGAAGAATCTGATAATGGGGCTCAATCACTGAAGTAGTCACACTATGGTTCGGTCACCCACGGTGATCATGATCTAGAAGCTTTTCATGAATAAGAGTGGCTGGGAGTTTGAGTAGCTGTCAGCAGCTCTTACAGAGAGTTCAGCCCAATTTCATAAACCCCCAGAGAAAAAGGGGTTTTACATCAGAATAAAGAATAGTTGAGAAGCAGCACCAGGAGGAAAAGACACAACTTCCCTTCGAACTCCAAAATAGATCTGCTAGAAAAGTAGTATCTTTAGTGGAGAGCCAAGGTTAACACAAGCAGAAATAGCACTCAGTAAAAAACTTGTGATAAAACAAAGTGTGCTTGCTATGGAACTGAGAGAACAAAGTGGAAAGAATTTGTAAAGAAAGGGGCAGTGGGAGAGCGGGTTGGATTGAAGAACCACAAGGTGGTATGGGGATTATTATATATTAAAGAGAAAATAACAGGGTGGTCTATATCACCATCACTGATTAAGAAAAACAGACTAGATTTATTTGGCTCCAAGGTTTACAAAGAACTTGACTCCAAGAGTCACTTGNAAGCACCAGTAGGAAAAGAAACAACTTCCCTTCGAACTCCAAAATAGATCTGCTAGAAAAGTAGTATCTTTAGTGGAGAGC
>NW_023209359.1:0-546 GCF_002007445.2 Ailuropoda melanoleuca
CCAATAAATATCTGTGAGTGAATGAATGAGTTATTCAGAGGTCTTTGTACAATTTCAGTGTTCTGTCCACAGTCAGGTTTGTACTCTATATTTTTGTAGCTTCACATTTTATCGAACCAAAATAATTTTTAAACAGTAAAATCATTTAAATTGCTTTGGTTATGGTAGGAATTATATAATAGCTATGAAGGAAATATAAATATTGTAGAGTTGTAAGGAACTCTTTCTATAAGAAAATAAAAAGAACAGTTTCTTGTATAAAATCAAAAAACATACAAGCCATTTAGATTATCAGAAGATAAATACATTATAAAAAGAAATGTAGTATATTTTTGAGGTTCTATGTCTTAATATAAAAATAAGAAATAACTTTGATTCAGCCTTTGAAATTATTTTTGAACCCAGAAGCCACATGTTTCCACTAATACCAAAAGAGAAATCCTTGAGAGAAACTTCCAGCAAAGAAACTATTGACATAAGAGCTTTGGGTTAGTCCTTAGTCTTTGGTTATTTAGATAAAGAAGCAATCTTGGCAAACCATTTACT
>NW_023209360.1:0-570 GCF_002007445.2 Ailuropoda melanoleuca
CTTGATTGCATCTGCAAAACCCTTTTTGCCATACAACATAATCACAGGCGTGATATCGTAGTCACAGGTAACTATGGGATAGACATCCTTTCTACATCATATGACTTCATCCCAGTGCACAGTCTCTGATGACAGCATTCCTTATATTTCTCAGTATCCTGGCAACATCAACTCCACAGGCCCTCGGTATTCCGACTGTCACACTGTCCTACCTCCTTTGTCAGTAAGAGCAGATGTCCTCTACCCCCTAGCCCCAGCCACGCTGCAAGTCCTACCTCTCTGACATGGCTTCCAAACTCATACATCTGTGTGTCACTCCTAAGAGCTAACCCTGAAATTTCCACGGCCTGNTGAAATTTCCACGGCCTGTGCTACATTTCCATATTCTACAAGTGTTTGTTGAGCACCTACTGTGTACCAGCTGGAAACACAAAAGTGAACAATACATGAAAGATCCTGCTCTGATGGAGCTTACAATCTAGAAGCGAGAGGCAGGAAAGAACCAGATAAGTAAATAACAATGAAAAAAGCAAGATCAGTTTAGATAATCAAGTGCTAGAAGGAAAATAA
>NW_023209361.1:0-546 GCF_002007445.2 Ailuropoda melanoleuca
AAACAAAACATGTGCCAAAATTGAAGAAAAGATGGAATTAGATAGAAATTTAGATGAATGATTCTTAACCTACACAGTAAAATGTTGACCATAACGTTGTGAGCTGGAAAGAATGGGGTAGAGCAAGTTTCCCATAAAATAAGAGGTAGAGCTAAATCTTGAAAAACAGATAGATGTAGCCAAGAGGAAAATTTGAGGAAGGATATTTTAGGCAAAGAAAACAAAATCTGCTAAATCAGATAAGGGCATAGGACAGACAAGGAGTTGATGGTAATTTCATGTTCTTGATGGAATGTGTATGAGAAAACTGAGAAAGAAAGTCAGAAAGATAGTACACAAATGTCTAATGGCCAAAATGAAATTAACGAGTTAGCACTTTCTTCTAAAGTCATGAAAAGAGATACAGAGGAATAAGACATGAAAGGAATAAATAAAAACAAGTAATGAAAGTCTGAAGCCGTAATATATCAATTATGACCTTAAATGCAAAAGATCTCTAAAGTAGTAATTAAAGCTAAACATCATTAGGAATTGGGGGAAAATGAT
>NW_023209362.1:0-546 GCF_002007445.2 Ailuropoda melanoleuca
AAATACTCTGTATGATACTCTGTATGATACTGTAATGAAAATAAATGATTATATGTATATACATATATATAAATACACATATATAAATATAAATGTGTATATATATATATATATATACATGCCTGTATAAAACTAAGAGTTGATTTGGAGTGATAATGATGTGTTAATGTAGATTGTCAATTTTAACAAAGGTAGCACTCTGGTAGGGGATATTGATCACAGAAAATACTATGCATGTCTGGGCAGGGGATAAATAGAAAATTTCTATAACTTCCTCTTAATTTTGCTATGAACCTAAAACTACTCTAAAAAATAAATTCTATCAAAACAATTAGGAAGAGACAATATACAAAGAAGAAGCTAAATCATCTTGGGTTATTGTAGAATTCCGATTTTGGGGGAAGCATAAAAGAATATATATAAAATATTTAAAATGATCATTGTAGTAACATGGCATCAAAAACAAAGTGGTTAACACAGAAAACCAATCTATGTCAAATGCAGCTAATATACTGAATGAACTGTAGAGTGAAAATGGTCATTAGA
>NW_023209363.1:0-546 GCF_002007445.2 Ailuropoda melanoleuca
AAATCATACATGGAAACATTTTATAGAATGCGGTCCTGCTCTGCCCTGTACAACCTCGCTCTTCCCACAACTGACCCCCAGCTCCTGGCACATGGGCAGGAAAAGGACTTCACCAGGAAACTACGTTCTAGCTCCATGATCTGCGTCAGTCATGATCTCTGGTGTCTCAGCTGCTGAGAGAGTAGAGGAAGGTCACAAAGTTCCTTTGACCTCTAAATTTCTATTTTTCTATTTCAATTTTTTTGCTTAATTTCTTAAAGTAGGTAGATAGCTCCTTCACCCTCCTAAAAAGTGTGAGAAGCACTAAACATTGTGTGTATCTTTCTCAATCAAATGCTAATCTTTTTAAGTGACCATCATGTAGTATAGAAAAAAATGTAAAAAAAAAAGATATTTCCAATAAGATATTTTTTATTCAATTCATTAAATTTTTTTTAAGAGAGTATAGTTCAATTTTAAAATTCTGAGATAGTTTTAAAGCATTAAAGCAGAAGGTGTAATATTCACACTGTCCAGAATATTTCTCAAGGCATGAGCTCTACATAG
>NW_023209364.1:0-546 GCF_002007445.2 Ailuropoda melanoleuca
AAATCCCAAAAAAAAAAAAAAAAAGGAAAATCATGTTTGCATTGCTAACGTAAAACAAATGTTTCATCAATTGATCTAAAAGTGTTTCCAGTTTCTTCATTGTTAACTTTGTGACTCACAGCAGAAAAGGGAGGGGAAGCTTACACAAAGTGACTTAGGAATGCTCTTTTACTTCTCAACGGTTTTAACTAAGTGTAAGGCAATACCTGGTGTAGGAGCAGAAGCCTTGAAGCTCAGAGGAGGCACGAAGGTAGAAAACAATAATTTATAGTAATTAGGTTGGTTAAAAATGGTATTTTCATAGTGTATCACATGTTGTGTAAGTACATAGATAGCACTTTTTTTTAGATCTATTTATTTGAGAGAGAAAGAGAGCACACAAGCCAGGAGAGGGAAGAGGGAAAGAATCTCAAGCAGACTCCCTACACCAGACTCATTCTCACAACCCCAGTATCAAGACTTGAACGGACACCAAGGATGAGGATGAGGGAACGGAAGGCAAGCTGAAGACAAAGCAGAAGCTGACACCCTGCAACCACGCCCCCC
>NW_023209365.1:0-546 GCF_002007445.2 Ailuropoda melanoleuca
AACAGTTTCATTATGTTTTTTCCAAGCTTCATGTAAATACATGTAAAAATACATTATTTGTAAAAGTGGGATAATTGTGTATCAGTTTTCTGGGATGACTTCTTATCTCAATTATACCACGATCATGTGTCCATGTAAACAGTCTTCAAAAACATTTTTAGGGGACTTATTTTTGGGAAATGACATTATATGGCTAGACGAATGTATTTAGACAAATGTATTTCACCATTTCTTCCTTTTGGGGGGAGGGACAGATGTCATTGATTTATGTTGTTCACAATTACATATGATTTTGGGATGAAAAATTTATTTAAATAATGTGCATGACCTAGGATTATTTTCTTGGGGCATGATTTTAGAAGTGAAAACCCTTGTTCAAGAACTATAAACACTTTAAAGTTTCTTAATCTCTTTTGCAAAACTGCTCGTCAGAAATGATCCATTATTTTTTTGTTTATTGCACAAAAACCAAAACCAAAATCTTAGCAACTTTGGAGATGATGAAATATTATACTATTTTTGCTTGTATTTCTTAGATTTGAAAGA
>NW_023209366.1:0-546 GCF_002007445.2 Ailuropoda melanoleuca
AACTATACTGTAGGCCTTATGTGACCCAAATTCTCTACTAGTCTCCAAGTTAACCATTTTTCAATATTAGGAAATACAAGAAAGAATCACATCCAATCTACATAAAATGTCTATAACAAGAGAGAAGAGTAATGGGCATTAGTCAGATATGTCTGCCTTCTTATAACTTGTGTGTAATATCTAGTAAAGGTCTTATCCACTCATAGGTTATCCATATATTCTACTAAATTTTCCTTGCTAGATGGCACAAGTTAGGAATTCAACTTTATTTTGTTTCACTTGGATACTTGGTTATACCTACCCTATTCCCAATGAAATAAAATGCAACCTTGGTCAATATATTAAATCTCCATTATTTATGAGGTTTATTTCTGGGCATTCTGTTTATTCCAATGCCATCTTCATTCTTTTAGCCATAGAAGTTTCACAGAATGCTTAAACATCTGGTAAGTCCTATGTAAGTAGTTTCTTTTCTTGGCTATTCTTTTTTTTTTTTTTTTTTTAAGATTTTTTTTTTTCATTTGACAGAGAGAGAGCCAGCGACAG
>NW_023209367.1:0-546 GCF_002007445.2 Ailuropoda melanoleuca
AATACCATACACTGGTAACTTAAACAACACATTTATTTCTCACAGTTCCAGAGCCTGGGAAATCCAAGATCAAAATACTGGGAAATCCTCCTGGTTTGTAGTCTGCTGTCTTCTTGCTGTATCTTCACATAGCAGAGAAGAGAGATATCCTGTCTCTTCCTGTTTTTATAAGGGCATTAATCCTATTGTGGGGAGCTCTACCTTCATGATTTTATCTAACCCTAAATACCTTTCGGAGCCCCCCTCCAAATGCCATCGCACTGGAGATTAGGACTTCAACATATGAATTTTGAGAAGACACAAGCATCTGGTTCATAATACGGAGGGAAAGGGAAAGTGTGGTATCGAGAACAACCCAGGTTTTGGTTTAATCAGCTAGATGGATGGTTTGGCCCTTACTAAGCATTTAGAAGAAGGTGGGGACACCTGTAAGAGTTTTGGTAATTCTATCAAGTCTGCAATACATTTTAGATATTCAGGTGGAGATATCAAGTAAGCTTCCAGTTTATGAGGCTGATCCTCAGGAGAGAATCCCAGAAGCTATTA
>NW_023209368.1:0-546 GCF_002007445.2 Ailuropoda melanoleuca
AAGAATGAATTCAAAACTATGTTGACTGCCTAGATGCCACCTAAATTGATGTATAATCATATTTATTTATCCAAATGGCAAAACAATACAGAAGCAGAAAGAAAAGATGTAAAGAATGAATGAGACTATAAGTTGTACTGCAATGAGCAGGAAAACTGAAGCGGAAAAGTGATTTATGTGAACCACACTTAAAACAAATAAATTTCCCAGACAAAGAAAATGTTGGAATTTGTGTTTCAAAACTGGACACATACAAGACTGCACACCAGGTCTGATAGATCAAACTTGTTTAAACAGTTCAATGCAAATGAAATTTGTTCTCAATTGTTTAAGCTGCTAGCAGCTTAATTTTTAATTTTTATTGATTTATCCTTAAGTTATCTCCACTCACTGACTTTATTTCAGTTATTGTACTACTCAGGTCTAAAATTTCCATTTGGTTTATCTTTATATCTTCTTTTTTTTGCAGAGACTTTCTATTTTTCCATTTGTTTCAAGAGTGCTTGCCCTTACTTCTTGGAGCATGGTTATAATCACTACTTTATT
>NW_023209369.1:0-1584 GCF_002007445.2 Ailuropoda melanoleuca
AAAATAACATCAAATATCATATTAATGGTGTAGATTTATATTGAATTGGTGTAGTTTGGCTTTGATTTGTATATTTGCTTTGGTTTTAATGTCATATGAGAGACATAATATGGAGTTTCACACTCGTCTTTCATTTTTTTAAGTTTTAGTAAAAAAGATTTGGGTTCAACCTCAACATTAAATCTGTCTGAGCCTCAATTTTCTCCCCTGTGAAATTTTCTCACTAAAACCACCTTTCTTACAGAGCCATTGGTTGAAGAAGGTACCTAGATCGATGCATCATGGCACATATAGGAGTTCAATAAATAGTAGTTGATTTTTCATCAGTAACAATGTCAAAATTTGTCACTATACTGCTTTTTATAGTCCCAGTTTGAAATTATATTTTCTAGGGGTCCCTGGGTGACTCAGTCCATTAAGTGTCTGCCTTCAGCTCAGGTCATGATCTCAGGGTCCTGGGATCAANATCAAGCCCCTCATTGGGCTCCTTGCTCATGGGGGGGTTTACTTCTCCCTTTTCCTTTGCCCCTCCCCCTGCTTGTGCTCGCTCTGTGTGCGCGTGTGTGTCAAATGAATAAATTTTAAAAATCTTTAAAAAAGAAATTCTGTTTTCATTAGACTAGTTAAGACAGTTGAATTGGGCAGCAAAGATAATGAACCAAATAACAAAAGAATGACTTAGACAATATGCACATTATGATTCTTTTTATAAGATAATAATATGAATACATTTATGTAACAATAATATATACACATTTATATCACCAAATATATACAATATATACAAGTGGCCAAGTGTTAAAATCAGTATTTGGTGAAGCTGATTAATATCGCAATTATCAAATCAATTTCTGGGATACAAAAATAAACTTGGAGTATTATTTTTATAAACTTTTTCATGATTACAATTTTATTGCTATTTTTTTTTTAAAGATTTTACTTATATATTTGACAGAGAGAGAGAGAAAAATGCTCGGGGTGCCTGGCTGGCTCAGTCGGTGGAGTGTGCAACTCTGGATCTCAGGGTTATGACTTTGATTCCCACATTGGGTGTAGAGATTACTTAAAAATAAAATCTTTTAAAAAATTACATGCTCTACTGTTTGAGTCAGTCAGAGACCCTTACAGTATTATTATTAAAAATTAGATAAGTTTTTGAGGCACCTTGGTGGCTCAGTTGGGTAAGCAGCTGCTTTCAGCTCAGGTCATGATGTCAGGGCCCTAGGATTGAGCCCCAGGTCAGGCTCCCTGCTCAGCAGAGGGTCTGCTTCTCCCTATTTCTCTGCTGCCCCCCCACTCGTGCTCACTCTCTTTCCCTCAAATAAATAAATAAAATCTTTAAAAAAATAAAAATTAGATAAGATTTCAAAGTTTGATATCCAGGCAGGAACAATAATTTTTTAGCATAGCCAGCAGTGAGGGTGTTGGAGAGCCTACGTTTGTGTCAACAGAGATGTGCATTTCAAGTGACATTGTTCACTTGTGTGCAAGGCAGATGTTCTTTAGTAACCAGTTTTCTAGAAGAAAATTTGTACCTAGGACTCACAGTGTGGATAAGTCTGAAAATCCTCTATCTTACAGAGT
>NW_023209370.1:0-546 GCF_002007445.2 Ailuropoda melanoleuca
AGTGTGATAGAACACATTAATAAGCGAAGTGACAAGAATCATATGGTCCTCTCAATTGATGCAGAAAAAGTGTTTGACAAAATACAGGACCCTTTCCTGATTAAAACCCTTTAGAGTGTAGGTATAGAGGGTACATTCCTCAATATCATAAAGACCATCTCTGAAAAGCCCAAGCGAATATCATTCTCAATGGGGAAAAGCTGAGAGCCTCTCCCTTAAGATCAGGAACAAGACAAGGATGCCCAGTCTTGCCATTATTGTTCAACATAGTACTAGAAGTCCTTGCAACATCAATCAGACAACAAAAAGAAATAAAATGTATTCAAATTGGCAAAGAAGAAGTCAAACTCTCTCTTCACAGATGACATGATACTTGATGTGGAAAACCCAAAAGATCCACCCCCAAACTACTAGAATTCATACAGCAGTTCAGTAATGTGGCAGGATACAAAATCAATGCACAGAAATCAGTTGGTTTCCTATACACTAACAATGTAACTGTAGAAAGAGAAATTAGGGAATCGATTCCATTTACAATAGCACCAA
>NW_023209371.1:0-546 GCF_002007445.2 Ailuropoda melanoleuca
AAGTTACAATTTATCTGGGGGTGCTTAGCACGTTATCACAGCGTGGTGCAGAGGTTTATTTGTGACATTTTGAGTAGCATTTGGGAAAAATGCATTTTGACTGGGGCTGTGACTGGGGTAACAACAGAGCCTGCCATCTTCTTGTTCTGTCTTGAAATTTGTGATAGAAGCAAATAGGGAATGAAACCTAACTTCTGTTTGGGGAAGTTCATATTTTTAATAAAAATAAGTGAAATTACTTATTTTCATTCAAATACTGGAACATTCTTTCAAGCTGATTTTCATCAACAGTTGGTTCTCCTCAGATTTTCTAGTTATTTACATTTGCATTTGACATAGCCTTGCAGAAAAGAATTTTGGATTAGGATTCAGGAAATTAGATTCTAGACTTTGCTCTGCCTCTGAGCAGGTGGGTACAAGTTTTAGAGTTATTTAATATTTTTATTTTATTATTCTGTGCCTCAATTTGTTTATTTGTGATAGGAATGATGTCTATCATACCTAACTATAACATGGTTTGTGTGTTTGTGTGCGTGTGTGTGTGTG
>NW_023209372.1:0-1750 GCF_002007445.2 Ailuropoda melanoleuca
AACCGCTGTGCCACCCAGGCGCCCCAGAAATTGATTTTTTTAAACAGGCCAATTAATTATGAAGAGATTGAAACAGTGATAAAAACCTCCCAAAAAATAAGGCTCCAGGGCCTGATGGATTCCCCAGGGAATTCTACCAAACATTCAAAGAAGAAATAATACCTGTTCTCCTGAAGCTGTTTCAAAAAATAGAAACAGAAGGAAAACTACCAAACTCATTCTATAAGGCCAGTATTACCTTGATCCCCAAACCAGGCAAAGACCATATGAAAAAGGAGAATTACAGACCGATATCCCTGATGAATATGGACACCAAAATTCTCAANGAATAGGATTGAACAGTACATTAAAAGGATTATCCATCATGACCAAGTGGGATTCATCCCTGGAATGCAACGGTGGTTCAACAGTCACAAATCGATCAGTGTGATACATCATATCAACCAGTGTCAAGAACCATATGATCCTCTCAATAGATGCAGAAAAAGCATTTGACAAAATACAGCATCCTTTCCTGATTAAAGCACTCAGAGTGTAGGGATAGAGGGTACATTCCTCAATCTCATAAAACCATCAATGAAAAGCCTACAGCAAATATCATTCTCAATGGGGAAAACCTGAAAGCCTTTCCCTTAAGATCAGGGATCTAGGATGCCCACTCTTGCCTTTATTATTCAACATAGTACTAGAAGTCCTTGCAACAGCAATCAGACAACAAAAGGGGGGAAAATGTATCCAAATCAGCAAAGAAGAAGTCAAACTGTCTCTCTTCATAGATGACATGATACTGTATATGGAAAACCCAAAAGAATCCACCCCCAAACTAGTAGAAGTTATAGAAGAATTCAGTAGTGTGGTGGGATACAAAATCAATGCTCAGAAATCAGTTGCATTCCTATACACAAACAATGAGACTGAGGAAAGAGAAATTAGGGAATCCATCCCATTTACAATAGCACCAAAAACCATATGTTATCTCGGATTTAACCAGTTTCTATATTCTAGAAACTACAAGTCACTCTTGAAAGACATTGAAGAAGATACAAAAAGATGGAAAAATATTCCATGTTCATGGATCGGAAGAATTAACATAGTTCAAATGTCTATGCTACCCAGAGCAATCTACACTTTCAATGCCATCCTGATCAAAATACCAATGACAGTTTTCAAAGAGCTGGAACAAACAGCCCTTAAATTTTTGTGGAACCAGAAAAGGCCCCGAATCGCCAACAAATTGTTGAAAAGGAATAACAAAGCTGGGGGCATCACAATGCCGGATTTCAAGTTATACTACAAAGGTGTGATCACAAAGACAACATGGTACTGGCACAAAAACAGACACATCGACCAATGGAACAGAATAGAGAACCCAGAAATGGACCCTCGGCTCTTTGGGCAACTAATCTTTGATAAAGCAGGAAAAAACATCCAGTGGAAAAAAGACAGTCTCTTCAATAAATGGTGCTGGGAAAATTGGACAGCTACATGCAAAAGAATGAAACTTGACCACTCTCTCACACCATACACAAAAATAAACTCCAAATGGATGAAAGACCTCAATGTGAGACAGGAANTAGGAATCCAACAAAATCCTAGAGGAGAACATAGGCAGCAACCTCTTTGACATCGGCCACAGAAACTTTTTTTCATGACACATCTCCAAAGGCAAGAGAAACAAAAGAAAAAATGAACTTGTGGGACTTCATCAAGATAAAAAGCTTCTGCACAGCCAAGGAAACAGTCAAAAAAA
>NW_023209372.1:1844-2193 GCF_002007445.2 Ailuropoda melanoleuca
CCAAGATCTACAGAGAACTTCTCAAACTCAATACACAAGAAACAAATAATCAAATCAAAAAATGGGCAGAAGATATGAACAGACGCTTTTCCAATGAAGACTTACAAATGGCTAACAGACACACGAAAAAATGTTCAAAATCATTAGCCATCAGGGAAATTCAAATCAAAAGCACATTGATATACCACCTTACGCCAGTTCGAATGGCAAAAATTGTCAAGGCGGGAAACAGCAAATGTTGGAGAGGATGTGGAGAAAGGGGATCCCTCTTACATTGTTGGTGGGAATGCAAGTTGGTACAGCCACTCTGGAAAACAGTGTGGAGGTCCCTTAAAAAGTTAAAAATTGA
>NW_023209372.1:2344-2621 GCF_002007445.2 Ailuropoda melanoleuca
AGGAGCCGAGATGCCCTTCAACAGATGACTGGATTAAGAAGATGTGGTCCATATATAGAATGGAATATTACTCAGCCATTAAAAAGAACGATTTCTCAAAATTTGCTGCAACATGGACGGGACTGAAGGAGATAATGCTAAGCGAAATAAGTCAAAGAGAGACAAACAATTATCATATGTTTCACTCATCTATGGAACATAAGAAGTAGGAAGATTGGTAGGAGAAGAAAGGGATAAAGAAAGGGGTGGTAAACAGAAAAGGGAATAAACCATGAGA
>NW_023209373.1:0-546 GCF_002007445.2 Ailuropoda melanoleuca
ACTTACAACAAGGGAGGCAAGAATATACAACTAGAACAGTCTCTTCAATGAATGGTTCTGGGAAAACTGGACAGCTATGTACTTAAGAATAAAACTGGACCACTATCTTGTAAAATATATAAAAGTTAACTCAAAATGGATTAAAGACTTGAATGTAAGACTTGAAACCATAAACCCCTAAAAGAAAACAAAGGTGGTAAGCAACTCAACATTTGTCTTAGCAATCTTTTGGGGTCGGCGGGGGGGGTTGTTTGTTTGTTTGTTTGTTTTTGGACCTGACTCCAAAGGCCATGGAAACAAAAGCAAAAATAAATAAATGGGACTACTTCAAACTTAAAAGCTTCCATACAGCAAAGGAAACTATCAACAAAACAAAAAGGCAACCTACTAAATGAGAGAAGATTTTTGTAAATCATATATCCAATAAGAGGTTAATATGCAAAAATAGAAAGAACTCATACAACTCAATACAATCCAATTAATAAATGAGCAGAGAACCTGAACAGACATTCTTCCAGAGAAGATATAAAGATGACCAACAGACAC
>NW_023209374.1:0-546 GCF_002007445.2 Ailuropoda melanoleuca
AATGGCTCTCTAGAATGTATCAGACCCCAGGGACCATTCACATGTGCCCTCTCAGGGGAGGCTCCCATCAACAGTGCTAAATTACGTGTGATTGTTGACACTGGGCCCGAGTCCATGGAGAAACTAGGAACTGAACCAAAATCACCACTGAACTTTAAGAGGGTAATAACTCCTGTTCATTTCTACCATACCTATGATTCACCTCTGAAAAACCATCTTTAAAAATCACAGTAACCATTTAACCCTTCACAAAACAAGGGGCTAATCTCTTTTTAAATCTGCTGTTTACACTAATATATATGATTTTTTCAAGCATGTATGAAAGATCTAATTCCAGGGCGGGGGGTAGGGGATGATGTACATATGGCTTGAGTGCAATAGCTTTTTGTTTTTTTCAAAACAGATTACCTCATGTAACATAATCTCTGTCTGCAAATTGAGGAGATAGCAAAAATGAGATGGGATTTTAAAAACACATATAATGCACATGGCAGATAATGTTTATTATAAGGATTTAGTGAAAGGGCAAGTGGGTGTTAAAGTGAG
>NW_023209375.1:0-546 GCF_002007445.2 Ailuropoda melanoleuca
TTCCGGGATCGAGCCCCATATCAGTCTCCTCCACTAAGAGCCTGCTTCTTTCTCTCCCACTCCCCCTGCTTGTGTTCCCTCTCTCTCTGGCTGTCTCTCTCCGTCTAATAAATAAATAAATAAATCTTAAAAAAGAAAATCAATTACAAGAGAAAAACTGGAAAATCCACACGCATATGGAGATTACTCAACGTCCTAGTGAACAACCAGTGGGTCAAAGACGACATCAAAAGGGAAGTAACAAAAATACCTCGAAACAGAGGAAAACGGAAATACAAAATACCAAAACATATGGGATGCTGTAAAAGCAGTTCTCAGAAGTTTATAGTGATGAATGCTTACCTTAAGAAAAAGTATCTGAAATAAACGCAAATTTACATTTCAAGGAACTAGAAAAAGAAGGACAAATTAAGGAAGGAAATAACTCAGATCATGGGATTCAATATGAAATAAGACTAGAAAGATAATAGAAAAGATCAGTGAAACAAAGAAACAAAATTGACAAATCTTTAGACAAAGAAAGGGAATACTCAAATCAGAAATGAA
>NW_023209376.1:0-546 GCF_002007445.2 Ailuropoda melanoleuca
ACCTTACTCTTAAAAGAACACAATGTTTGAATTAAATTTACCCAGATAATCCAGGATAATCTCCCCATCTCAAGAATCTCAGTCACGTGTGCCAAGTCCTTTTTGCCATATAAAGTAATATATTCACAGCTTCAATAGTTAAGACTTCAGCGTCTTTAGAAGGCTATTATTCAGCCTATCACATTTGGTGATTTGTTTAACAATTACAAAGAATACATTCACATGAATATTTTGAATTTATTTTTTTGGGAAGTGGTAAGGATTTTAGATTTTGTAATTAAGCTGGAAGGAGGGGACTTTTTTAATCGTCCTCCATGGAAGTGGGCTAACAGATAGAGAAGACAGTGTAATTGTGACGGTTCTCCAGACAAACAGATGCAGAAAGACAGAGAGACAGAGGTACTTGATATTTATTTTAAGAAGCTAGTCCACGTGATTGTGGGGGCTGGCAAATCTGAAAAATCTGCAGGGCAGGGCAACAAATTTCTGGCAAGAGTCGATGTTGCAGCCTTGAGCCAAAGGCAGTCTGAAGGCAGAATTCCTTCC
>NW_023209377.1:0-546 GCF_002007445.2 Ailuropoda melanoleuca
AGTCGCGGTCCGGCACCGGAGTAGTCGGGGCGCGTGCTGACTTCAGCCCTCCCCTAGGCAGGCCGCTTTGGTAGCATTACAGTCTTTCAATTCAGGGCACGGTTCTAGAAACTTGAAGCCCCCTTTTTCCCCCCTCATCAGGCCTGTCTTAGTACATTCAGGGATGTGAGACAAATTTTTATAAGTATTGTTAACTTGTAGAGTATAACGACCAGAGCACATAATGGAATTCCCCTCACTGGTGGCAGAGAATGTGGTGTCTTTATTAAATGGGTATTTGGGGATGGTTTGAGCAAAGAGAATAAACGAGTTAATCTATACCTTTTTCTAAGTCCAACCTATGATTCGGTGAAGTGCTATTGTGCAGTGAGTCCCAAAATGTCATCCCTCCGATCAGCACCATCAGTATCACCTGGGACTTGTTAGATACGCAAGTTTTGGAGTCCCAGCCTTACGCCACTGAGTAACTGAAGGTGGGCCCAGAACTCTGTCTAACAAGGTTTCCAGGTGATTCCTTTTTTTGTTTGTTTTTAAGATTTTATTTAT
>NW_023209378.1:0-546 GCF_002007445.2 Ailuropoda melanoleuca
CCATCGGACTGGATCTTGAGCTCACTGGTTAGTCACTGACTGACTATATTTGCAGTGGGAAAATAATGGATGTCTTTGTCTTTTCAGCAAGTTCAAGGGCCTTTCATAGAAGTAACATTTTCTTCCCATAATAACGTCCATGTGGTGTTTCCTTTTATGGTTATAATTTTCGCCTCTTAAATGTTCATAAATTCAGAAGTTACACATGGTTGTTTCCAAAACTGAACTATTCTAGAAGTAAACACAGTGTATACTGAGAGCCTCCTAGGAAGGCATGTCACCTGTTCTTTGTCTCTCTCTCCCCAGAGTAGCACCGTTAGCATTTTGAACTGTGTATACTCACCAAATGCTGTGCGTGATTGACACAGAATTCTCCTCATATAAATAGAAGTCATGCTTATGTAGTATAACTCTTATTTCTATTGTTTTTATTATTATTAATTACCTTACTGTCTGCACAGAGAGATCTCCTCGAATAATCCCAAGGTAACACCTAGTACTGTCAGATGTTTTTAGTATTCAGAACCTAAAGGCACGTTTTTATAA
>NW_023209379.1:0-546 GCF_002007445.2 Ailuropoda melanoleuca
ACTCATTTATTAATTTATCTGTAAACTCAAATTGTTCTTTAAAAACAATGTCTATCGATAATAATAATTTAAAAAGTAAGGATGCAACACTCTCAAACCAAAGCGTTCCTGGCATTCTGTAATGATGAGGTTAATACTGAGTGTTGAGGTTCACTAACCTAGAGTCTGACCAGTTGGTGATTTTGATGCCTGTGCCGTCAGCCTCTGGCCCCAGCAGTTCTCCGGGAATCCAGATGTTGGATCAGATAGGTCAAGGTGGCCTTTGTGCTCCAGATGGAGCAGAGGGACCGGAGGCATCTGGTAAGGATGGAGAAAAACCATCCCACAGGGCAGAACTAGGTGAATTCAGGACAGGACAACTGAGACGCCCCACCTGCAACAGCAAATCAAAATGTGGGGTGAGGTGGGAGGACTGAGAGCTGCTGGGTGAGATCACCACCTGAAAGATAAAAGCTGTTGGAGAAGCTTTGGTAAGTTTTGAAAATCGAAAGCCAGAAAATGCATTTCAGTAAAGACTAGAACTTCTGGCGATGGGCTTGAACCACC
>NW_023209380.1:0-631 GCF_002007445.2 Ailuropoda melanoleuca
ACAATATATACTATACACTATACTTCATTATGACTTTTCAACCTTCTCCATCTCAAATTCGTATGTATCTCTGATTCTTCAGGTCCATATGTCCTATTTGACCCCGTGTATTGTTTACACCACACCCTGTAGTATGGAATGCTGCTGCCATTCCTTTCTTCCTAATTCATTCATTTACCCATCTGAGAGCCTATTTTGGAGCAGGCACTGTTCTAGTTGGACAACACGAACAATTTTCAAATGCATCTGTCATTTGTCAGATGGTAATAAGTGGTATAAAGGAAAATAAGTGAGTGTAAGGGAATGGAGAGGCCATGGTGGCTATTCTAGAAAGTGGGGTCACAGTATGGGGTGACATTTGAGCAAAGGCTCAAGAGAAGGCTCCAGACACAAGGACATGTACCCTCTGATTAGGTTATAAACCACTCAAAATCAGGGAATGTGTCTTGTTCATTTCATATCCCTCAGAATATCAACTGCTGTGTTCAGCACCAACTAGTTTCTCAGGAAATGCCAGGGGAACGGCTACTTGAAAGTGTAGCNATGGTAAAAAGAAAAAGAAAAAAGCAACCTATTGACTGTTGGACTAGACAAAACATTTGTTTCACAAAAGCTTTCTTCATTATAACTA
>NW_023209381.1:0-546 GCF_002007445.2 Ailuropoda melanoleuca
GAGTGGATTTGGGACACCAAGTGCTCAGAACAGAGCCCCGCACGCTTGTGGGCAGGAACACAACCTCACATGGGTCTACGTCAGCGGCCAGTGCCCTGAATCTCTCCGTCGCAGATTCTGCTAGGTTGAAAGGAAGCATTTGCTAAGCCCCTTTATGATTTCTGAACCACATCACAGATTAGAAAAAGGATAAGTGAAAACCTACAAATTGCTGGCAGGGCTGGCCATGGGGTGAGACAGCCGAGAGCAGAAAAGCCCACAGAAAAAGGTCAGACCGAAGCAGGGCCTGGCGCAGCAAGTCCAGCCCCAGATATCTGGCCCCAGGAGCCAGTCCCCTTGCTGCCTCCCTCTTCCTGTAGGTCCTGCCTGCCCGTGCTTCCCACGCAAGGGCAAATACTGAGACATCTGGATCAGGAGCAGGCTAACCCACATCCGACACCTGATTGATGCCCAGCGGCTGTGGGAAACGTGCCCCCCCCCGCCGCCCCAGGATCCTCACTCCCCGGTACTAACTCAGGCTCCAGGACAATGAGTCCCCAATAAAAC
>NW_023209382.1:0-546 GCF_002007445.2 Ailuropoda melanoleuca
ACTGGGGAAGGGAGGGGGTTGCCACTGGCATTTACTGAGTAGAAGCCAAGGATGCTATGAAATATCTAGAATGCACAGGACAGCCCCTCACCCCAAATTCCCTGGCCCCAAATGTTACCGATGCTACAGCTGAGAGACTCATGTAGACAATGATTTTCAGGTCAATCCTCTGCCATTTTCTTTTCCCCTTTATTTCTCCGCCTGCTTCTGCCTGTAGGTACACCACCTCTTCTCCTGATCCTTGAGTTTCTGATCTTAAATGAGGTATAGTCATGGCTTAGAGAACAACAATTTCTAGACCAATAAATGAAAGCTCATAGTGGTCTTTGATGCTAAAAAATAGGGATCCATGAAACCCCAAAAGTTACAGAAATATGGAACAAAGTGTCTTGTTTTAATCTCCAGCTTCATTCTGGCTTTTGGAGATAAAAAGAAAACAAGTGATAAGAAAGTGGGATCGTGTGTGTTATTCACAATTCTTGGGTCCACCTAGTCCCTTCTCCTCCTCCTCTGCCCTGGCCTAAATTAGTAACCCCTTTCTGTTTG
>NW_023209383.1:0-546 GCF_002007445.2 Ailuropoda melanoleuca
ATAACGCCGGGATCACGCCCTGAGCCGAAGGCAGACACTTAACCGCTGTGCCACCCAGGCGCCCCTAGGTTTTTTTTTTTGTTTTCTTTTTTTAAGAAAATATACTTCTAACTGCGTATCTATAGGTAAGCACAAGTAAGGCAATAGTTTTTCTTTTACTAGAAGGTCTTGGAACTCATTTTAGTGAACCAATAAAATTTTTCAATGAAGACACCATTGTTGTAATAACCAACACTTCTTAGGCTTACCTGCCCCCCATGGAAGACCAAGCCTTCTCCATTGCTCCTCTGATCCTTCACAAGTTTGTGGGCACCTCATAGATCTGGGGCCCTGGACTCGATAAAGTTTCTAGCCACTGCAGTTTCATTACCCACCATGCTTAGTGGTCCAAGGGAAACCACTCCATTTGGCTCCAGACATGTCAGAAAGAGGCTCTGGGAATGAAGCTACCCATGTCCCCTTTTGCTTACACAGGTAAACCCCTTTTACTATTGGGGAGGTGAACCCATAGATGGAATCAGAGTTGTACGAGTTTAGCTGGAAGGA
>NW_023209384.1:0-1887 GCF_002007445.2 Ailuropoda melanoleuca
ATATCCATATCCATTAGTTCTGTAGCAGAGGCCACAGACTCATTGTCTTTTCTTTGCTGGGGGGGATTTCTTCTTCTCCTCATTCTGATGAGGAGAGGGTGCGGGGCTGTCCATAGTGCAAATTATTGACCAGTACCCAGGCCGTGCGCCCTTGTTTTATAGGGATCTTAGGGATGTGGGCTTCTTGATTTTTCAACCTGCCTTCTGGGGGAGGGGCCTGCCGCGCTGATACTCAGCAAACCCTGTTTGGGTAGGGTCTCTGTGTCCCCTGCAAGGGGGGATGGGGGTGGACACACTGTGAGCTGGTCTTTCCAGGCTTTTGTTCTCTGGCGGCTTTCCCTGGCAGTGTGCTGTGCCTCTTCTGAGAGAGCAGCAGTGGCCGAATCTCAGCCTCTGTCTCAGAATGAAGGGATTGTGGACCGTTCTCCACTGATGTTCTGGCCACTTTAACTCTGTTACTGTTGGTGCTGCTCAACCCTGCAGCGTCCTGGGATGTGCGCCCCACACCTGGTGTCCCAGCCCTCACTTCCAGGGCTGGCACGGCACGTCTCTGTCCTTTGTGTTTCTAACACCGCCAGCCACTGGCCGCCCCTGCGCTCCTGGAGCTCCCGGGGTCAGTCTGGATCCAGTGAGCGCACCGGAGCTCTGTTTCAGTCTGGTCCCGCACGCGTTCCCCGGCTCACGATCCCAGTCTGTTCTCTCGCAGGTGCCGGTCCGCTTCCGCCCGCTCCCTCGTGCAGGTGGCTACCACTTCCCGGTGCCCGAATGCGGCGGCTCCCTCCCCCTTACGTTTATCTTCAGATATCTGTGCGCGGTTTCATGGCTCCCCGCTTCGTACCTCAATACTCAGCGCTGGAGATGTTCATTTGTAGAGTTCCAGATGTATCTTCCTGCGTCTCAGGCTGATTCCGTGGATGTTCAGGCTGGTCTGGTACCTATCCAACTCAACTCAGGGGACTGGCTGAAAAAGGGGTACCCTACTCCTCCACCATCTTAACTCCTAGCCAACTATATGTGTTTTATCTTTACACCCTGAGCTCTCCCTTTAAAAAAACAATAATATAAATTATTGGGCACTTACTATTGGGCACTTGGGCATTTATTTGTAGCACAGTGTCCGAAAGCTCTTTAACCAATGTTCTCTCCCTCTTCAGACAGGTAAACCTATAGTAAACTCTGAGTCCTGGCATTCATAAAGAGAATGTTTAATTAGCAAAGAGTTACCCACTTGAAATATGTTCTGTTAATGCATTTCTGTTAAGGTGATGGCCGGGAAGCTTCACATTATTGTTAGCCTCAGTGAAATTGAAATTATTCAAGAAAGTTTATTTTACTCGTGGAAATTTTTTTTGTTCTCTCTCTTTAGAGGCTAGTCAATAATAGAAGTTAATATCTTAGAAATTCTCCCTAGACTAGAGCCAAAAGCAATTTTTAGGGTTTTGACTCTCTGTTTTTCCTTTTTAGTGTCTTACTTTATGTAAATTCCCAGACAAGCATATATCAACAGTTAGTCTATACAGTAGTCCCCCCTTATTTGTGGTTTCTCTTTCCCTGGTTTCAGTCACCTGTGGTCAGCTGGTCCCAAAGCAGATGTTCCTTCTTCTCAAGTGTCCTCAGGTCCTTGTAAAGTGAATACTAGTCTAAGGCTGTGTTGCAAAACCTATGTTATTCTCCTCGCTTCATCTCATCACATAGGCCTTTTATCATTTCACATAATCACAAGAAGAAGGATGAGTACAGTAAGATAATTTTGAGAGAGGCCATAGTCACATAACTTTTATTACAAGACATTGTTCTAATTACTCTATTTTATTAGTATAGTTGCTAATCTCTTACTATGCCTAATTTATAAATTAAACAGTATCATAGTTATATATATATATATAT
>NW_023209385.1:0-1796 GCF_002007445.2 Ailuropoda melanoleuca
ACCACAATGCTCTGAAATTGGAACTCAACCACAAGGAAAATTTGGAGGTAACTCAAACACTTGGAGACTAAACACCATCCTGCTCTGGAATGATTTGATAAACCAGGAAATCAAAAATCAATTTAAACAATTTATGGAGACCAATGAGAATGAAAACGCAACGGTCCAAAACCTATGGGATACTGCAAAGGCAGTCCTAAGGGGGAAATACATAGCCATCCAAGCCTCACTCAAAAGAATAGAAAAATCTAAAATGCAGTTTCTATATTCTCACCTCAAGAAACTGGAACAGCAACAGAGGGACAGGCCTAACCCACTGACAAGGAAGGAGTTGACCAAGATTAGAGCAGAAATCAATGAATTAGAGACCAGAACCACAGTAGAGCAGATCAACAGGACTAGAAGCTGGTTCTTTGAGAGAATCCATAAAATTGATAGACCACTGGCAAAACTTGTCCAAAAACAAAGAGAAAGGACTGAGATTATTAAAATTATGACTGAAAAGGGAGAGGNAGAAAAAAGGAGAGGTCACGACCAACAACATTGAAATTGGAAGGATTAGTAGAAATTTTTATCAACAGCTATATGCCAAAAAACTAAGCAATCTGGAAGAGATGGAGGCCTTCCTGGAAACCTATAAACTACCAAGACTGAAACAGGAAGAAATAGATTTCTTAAATAGGCCAATTAACTATGAAGAAATTGAGTCAGTGATAAACAACCTTCCAAATAATAAAACTCCAGGCCCAGACGGTTTTCCTGGGGAATTCTACCAAACATTCAAAGAAGAAATAATACCTATTCTCCTAAAGCTATTTCAAAAAATAGAAACAGAAGGAAAGCTACCAAACTCATTCTATGAGGCTAATATTACCTTGATCCCCAAACCAGGCAAAGACCCCCTCAAAAAGGAGAATTACAGACCGATTTCTCTAATGAATATGGATGCCAAAATCCTCAACAAGATCCTTGCTAATAGAATCCAACAGTACATTAAAAGGATTATNGGGAAAAAATTGATTTTTTTAAAAGATTTTTTATTTGTTTATTCGACAGACATAGAGACAGCCAGAAAGAGAGGGAACACAAGCAGAGGGAGTGGGAGAGGAAGAAGCAGGCTCATAGCAGAGGAGCCTGATGTGGGGCTCGATCCCANTATATGCCAAAAAACAACGCTGGGATCACGTCCTGAGCCGAAGGCTGACGCTTAACTGCTGTGCCACCCAGGTGCCCCAAGAAATAGATTTCTTAAACAGGCCAATTAATTATGAGGAGATTGAGTCTGTGATAAACAACCTTCCAAATAATAAAACTCCAGGCCCAGACGGTTTTCCTGGGGAATTCTACCAAACATTCAAAGAAGAAATAATACCTATTCTCCTAAAGCTATTTCAAAAAATAGAAACAGAAGGAAAGCTACCAAACTCATTCTATGAGGCTAATATTACCTTGATCCCCAAACCAGGCAAAGACCCCCTCAAAAAGGAGAATTACAGACCGATTTCTCTAATGAATATGGATGCCAAAATCCTCAACAAGATCCTTGCTAATAGAATCCAACAGTACATTAAAAGGATTATCCATCATGACCAAGTGGGATTCATACCTGGGATGCAAGCATGGTNGATGGGATGCAAGCGTGGTTCAACATTCGCAAATCAATCAGTGTGATACATCATGTCAACAAGAAAAGACTCAGNATGGGATGCAAGCGTGGTTCAACAATCGCAAATCAATCAGTGTGATACATCATGTCAACAAGAAAAGACTCAGGAACCATATGATCCTCTCGATGC
>NW_023209386.1:0-546 GCF_002007445.2 Ailuropoda melanoleuca
ATACAGATGGCCAACAGACACATGAACAGATGTTCAACATCACTCATCATCAGGGAATGCAAATCAAAACTATAACCTCACACCTGTCAGAATGGCTAAAATCAAATTCAAGAAACATCAAGTGTTGGTGAGGTTGTGAAGAAAAAGGAACCCTCATGCACTGCTGGTAGGAATGCAAACCGGTGCAGCCACTGTAGAAAACAGTATGGAGGCTTCTAAAAAAGTTGAAAATGGAACTACCTTATGCTCTAGTAATTGCACTACTGGGTATTTATCCCCAAAATGTAACAACACTAATTCAAAGGGACACATGCATCCCTATGTTTATTGCAGCATTACTGACAATAGCCAAACTATGGAGGCAACCCAAGAGTACATCAACAGAAGAATGGATAAAGAAAATGTGTATGTATACACATACAATGCAATATTATTCAGTCATAAAAAAGAATGAAAGCTTGCCATTTGCAACAACATGGGTGGAGCTGAAGTGTATAATGCTAAGTGAAATAAGTCAGTGAGAGAAAGACAAATATATGATTTCAC
>NW_023209387.1:0-546 GCF_002007445.2 Ailuropoda melanoleuca
TGAGTTCACCTTCGTGTGACGGGGGTTCTCTTTGTTTTCCTTCTGCACAGGGATGGCCAGATGTCCTGGCACCATTTTCTGGAAACAGGGTCCTTCCTCCACTGAAATGCATTTCCAGCTTTATCAGGGTTCCGATTTTCCGAGGGGGGATGGGAGTCCAGGGACAAGCTTGGTGGGGTTCCCAAGGTGGCCATGTCCAGGCCCAGTTGTATGTCTTGTTCCTGGGTCAGCAGAGGGCTGTCTGACCCCTCATGGCCTCCAGGGATGAGGGGCCTAGGGGTGCACCGGCTCCCCTGTGCCTCCCATGATGGGTCTGCCTGGAACCTCTGAGTCCCAGTGCTGGTACTGGGACACAGTACCCCTGAGTTGCTACCGTATCTTCCCGCGATGTCCTCGTTAGCCCAGCCCCTTGTGCCGGGGTGTCCCTGTCTCTGCATCCAAGCATCAGGCCCCTCGTCCATGAGGCTTTCCCAAAGCTGTCCCTGCCTGGCTCTGACCTGGCCTGGGGAGCAGAGCCGGCTCCAGGACACGTGCACCCAGCCGTCC
>NW_023209388.1:0-546 GCF_002007445.2 Ailuropoda melanoleuca
TTGTAATATTCATAAATTCTAATTGCAAATGCAGAATCACTATATAATTACTGGATCATATTTTGTTAATGAAAACTATTCATAGGCAAAGTTTATACATATTTTTACAATGGATACTATTAATTATGCTTGCTATCAATTGACATTGCATTACCATCGTTCTTCAATGATTTTATTCTCATACTGAAATCCTCCTGATGGTTTCAAGTATAATTTTTAGAGAAAGCCAACTAAAAGCAAATTTGAATCTTATCATACAGAAATGTGGTGGGGTTTTTTTGTTTTTGTTTTTTTGTTTGTTTTATTGGTGATCCACAATTAAAACATTTTGTACTGAAAAGTATCATGGTGGGCAAGAGATATGAGGTCGCCAAGAGAAAACTCCATGAATGAATGGGAAAAATAAGCCAGCTGACTGTGAATGGTTGTATGTTGTAAGAGAAAGAGGGTAAGTTTTAGAGTTGGACAAAAGCAAACTCAAATCCCAATTCTGCTAATTCATACCTGCTGGAACACAGGCAAAACAACCTAATTGAACCTGTCTCC
>NW_023209389.1:0-546 GCF_002007445.2 Ailuropoda melanoleuca
ATACATACATACATACATAAATTCTTTAAGAGTATGTATCCGAGATTCAATGAGGGCCTGTTACTAGGATATACAAATGAGAAGTGGCTAGATTTGTGAGTTATCAGGATGCTGAATCCACATCTCTAGAAAACCAACTGGCAGCCAAGACGTGGGAAGGAGGTGGGAAGGAGAGAAAACTCATGGATGGTATGCAGGTTTCTGGCCTGTGAAACCAGGATGGTGCTGCCCTTCAATGAGATAAGAATGCAGGGTTGGGCACAGGTGATGACTCAAGGGTGGACATATTGAGACTGTGAGATGTCCAGGTAGAGATGTCCAGCTTGCAAGGGAAATCAAGGCCTGGATCTCCAGAGAGAGCCAGGAATGGTGGAGAATTCACCAGCATAAAGTTGGTATTTGCAGCCAAGTGCATGAAAGAATTACTATAAGAGGGGTACAGTGGGTTGTGTGCAGAGCTCTGGGGACACCAAGCACAAGAGCTCCCCCACCCCAAAGGCTTAGGTAGAACTTCCAGTAGGATAGGAAGTAACAAGGAGAATCTGC
>NW_023209390.1:0-546 GCF_002007445.2 Ailuropoda melanoleuca
ATTTTATTTTATTTTTTTTATTATATTCAGTTAGCCAACATATAGTACATCATTAGTTTTTGATGTAGTGTTCAAAGGTCCAGTGATTAATTTTTCTCTTCCCACTGGCCTTACCATACTTATTTAATTATCACAATTTCTGATAGATCTCGATATTAGATAAAACATTTTCCCCACTTTATTCCAGAATATTCTAGAATCTTTGCTCCTCCCATAAGTTGATTTGCTTAAGTCAGTTGTTAGGAAATTTAGTGAAACTACACTTAACATATAGATCAATTTACATTTTTTTCATTTCCACAAATATGGCGTAATCCCCTTTTGGCTTACGTTAAATGCTTCCAATCACATTTAATCATTTGATCTATATAGGTCTTCAGCCATTTTTCTTATATTTATGCATTGCTAATTTATGTAATTTCTAAAATTACATTTTCTAAATCTGCCTGCTGCATTGGCACAGATTTTTAGAACAACACTGATAAAAGCTGTGTAGAGATATTCTTTTTTGTTTTTTTCTAATGGTAAGGAGAATGATATCAGTAT
>NW_023209391.1:0-2391 GCF_002007445.2 Ailuropoda melanoleuca
CATGTTAACTCGATTATTTTTTTTTTTTTTTCCTGGTGGAGATGCAATTGATTTCTGTCTGGCAGAAAAGATAACTCCAAATATTTCACCGCACTCTCAGGACATTAACCAGTTTTGCATCTAACCTAACAACTTTATTCTAACACGCTTTTTCCAAAAACCTATAAATACCCAGTTCCTCCAAAACTTTTTGAGTCAGCTTTACCCTACCCTCTGATTCTCTCATTTAAAAGTTGAATACATCTTTGACGTGTGTTCGTTCTATATTCGCATGAAAACCATGTTCTTAACATTTGACCCTAACATTTTAGCCAAAACATCCCCATGAAGGAGGGAGTGATAAAACGGAAAGGCTGGAATCATTTTTTCAGTTTTAGCCTTGGGATACTCAGCCGAAAGGGGACTCGGGAGTGCCTTAAGTAGTGGGAAAAATTACTTTGAAGATCAGTAGGGAGTGTTGCAAGTCAGGTGGGCACCTTGGGAGCTTGGCAGCTTTGGTCAATGGGCAGGGGAGCTGATTAGCTAAGCAAGGCTGCATGAGTAAGGACCCTGGCCCAGCAGATGGGATAGACGGGAGGGTTCCCTGCAGCAAGTAAGATCAAAGTCAGATCAGTAGCAGCATCTCGCCCCATAGTTTGCCAGATGTAAATCTGTTGAAGGCAGGGCTTGAGCCAATAACTGGCCAGCATCCAGGGGGGTAGGCAGCGGGTTCTGCCCCTTGTGGGAGGGTTAGCGAGGGTTTTCAGGCTGCAGGGGCCTACTTTCCAATGAAAAACTGGAAACAAGGCAAAAGGTCCACCTTTCAGATGGGTTGGGGGAAGGTAAGAGCAGGAAGACTGCAGTTTAGGAATATGTGGGGTCCTGGCGTTTAATCCCAAATATTCCAGCTACTGTGCCTGAGATGAGTAAGATCTGCCTGCATTGTCTCTTTTGTCCATTCTTCCGTTCAACAAGAATGGAAGGCCTGGTAAATGCCAGGCTCAGGCGGCAGGTGGGAAGGTTTCTGTGACTATGGTGGATAGGGCTGGGGGAGGCAGTATGGGCATGCCATGTTTTGTCTTTCGATTGGCTCGTTTCTCTCGCCTTCACTGTGGTGGGATTGGGAGACCAGCAGTATTCCGTTTAGCAGGACTGAATGGGACCTTGTTATGACACCCCACGTGGTAGACAACTGTCATTTTTGTTAACACTCAGCTCTTTTGACCACCCCACCTGTGTTGGGAGAATCTCCCAGATCATGTGTCAGTGCCTCCCCAACAGAAAGCTAGGGAACCAGCCTTCCCAGACACCCTTGCACCTGGAGGCAGGCAGGTGACTGAGGCTTTGCCAGTCACATGCTCCCTGGAAAGACTGCACTTTGGAAGCAAGTGACCCACAGAGCCAGGGGACCATATGGGCTCCACTTTGGCAAAGGCGACGCAGAGCCACTCAGCCTTCAGAAAGAGTGCAGGCCCAGCCTATGCCCGGTGATGAGGCGGGCTTGTTTCCTCGCGGAGGCTGGGGGATAAGCACCTGCTGATTGCTCACAGCCCTTCGGCAGCACTTGACTCAGGCCAGTCACTCTGCAACCCTGAAGGTTTCCAGGCTCTTAATGGGCTCCCTCTCCAAAGGAGAGTCCAGTTAGACACATCTGTCTCCACTTAGGGATTTACCTGAACGTCTAGAGATGTTTCACACACACAAAATTCTGGGGAGCAGTTAGCAAACCCTATAAGCTCTGTCTTGCCTGTTTCTTTAATTGAAGCGTAAGATGCTTAAGGATACTGGATACCTTCCATCAGGGAGAGAACCGTGATTGGTTATCCCTGACACAGACCCTCTTTCTGGATATGAATTCACCTTCCCTGATACTAAGCTTCTGGCAACATTATTTGTGGACTTACAGAAAGCTTTACTCACTATTATGGTATCCCACATAACACTTTTTAAAAATTAATTAATCAAGGAGCTCATTTACAGAAAAGGAAGTAAGGATATATAAAAACTAATGTCTCTTCTATGCCTGGCCTGACTCAGGGTGTGCCTGTGACTGATTAAAAGCAGGCAAGAAATCTATCCTCGTTGCACACCCTTACAAAGTAGGTATATAAAGTCAGATCTTGCAGTAGTCAGGCTATGCCATGTTTCCATTGTCATTTCCCAATTACATGTTGTGCTATTTACTGAGCAGAATCTCTGGGCCAAATGCTTTATGTGCATAATGGCACCGATGCAGTTCTCGTAAGAGCCCATTTTCCACATGAGAAAACCAAGGGCCAGAGAGGATAAGTTGCCCAACACTACCTAACTAAGAACTTCAGAGTTGGGCTTGGAACCCACTCATGCCCATATTCTTTTCACTACATTATGTTCCTCCTTTTTATGAGGAACTAAAGGGGGAGATTTTATTTC
>NW_023209392.1:0-1555 GCF_002007445.2 Ailuropoda melanoleuca
GCTTCCAACGAAATGTTTGATCCCTGGGGAAATCCTGTCAAAACTGCTGGTGGCAATGGAACGAAAAGGCCGAAAACATGTCCGTCAGAAACAACACCATACAAGGACCGCCTTAGCACTATCATCACCCTTCGTGAATTGGGAAACATGAGGGAAAGTGGTCACGGAAGCCTGAGGAGAGTGCCCCATAGTGGTCTCTGAGACCCCACACAGTCCAGGGAAATATCAACGATCATCATCTCTCGTGAGTAAGGGAGCATGAATGAAAACCTTCCGGATTTTCGAGGACTCAGCACCCTTCTCATTGGAAATAAAGCAGTGCATCCAGGAAAACAACTTCAGCGAACAGCAGCCTTTTCACTGGGGACCCCGATTCCACATTGGNCAGCCTATTCACTGGTGGACCTGATTCCACATTGGGTGTTGGGCCTTCGAAGGATCCAGCACTTCGAAGCGAGAATAAATGTGTGATGGGAAAGCCCTTGAAGTCACGACGGACTTATGGAAAGTGGAACAGGAATCAAGGTGTTTTGGTACCGTGAATGAAACACGACGAACACAGCACTGAGAAAGACAATTCGGCCAAAACCCGCTTCCAACGAAATGCTTGCTCCCTGGGGAAATCCTGTCAAAACTGCTGGCGGCAATGGAACGAAAAGGCCCAAAACACGTCCGTCAGAAACAACACCGTACAGGGACCGTCTTAGCACTATCATCACCCTTCGTGAATAGGGAAACATGAGGGAAAGTGGTCGCGGAAGCCTGACGAGAGTGCCCACCATAGTGGTCTCTGAGACCACACAGTCCAGGGAAATATCAACGATCATCACCTCTCGTGAGTAAGGGAGCATGAATGAAAACCTTCCGGATTTTCGAGGACTCAGCGCCCTTCTCATTGGTAATAAAGCAGAGCGTCCAGGGAAACACCTCCAGCGAACAGCAGCCTTTTCACTGGGGACCCCGATTCCACATTGGGTGTAGGGGCCTGGGGAGGATCCAGCCCTTAGAACCAAGAAACAAAGTGTAATGTTAAAGCCCTTGAAGTCACAACGGACTTATGGAAGGTGGAAGAGGAATGAAGGTGTTTTGGTACCGTGAATTAAACACGACGAACACTGAACTGAGAAAGACAATTCAGCCAAAACCCGCTTCCAACGAAATGTTTGATCCCTGGGGAAATCCTGTCAAAACTGCTGGCGGCAATGGAACGAAAAGGCCCAAAACATGTCCGTCAGAAACATCACGTTACAGGGACCGTCTTAGCACTATCATCACCCTTCGTGAATAGGGAAACATGAGGGAAAGTGGTCGCGGAAGCCTGACGAGAGTGCCCCATAGTGGTCTCTGAGACACCACACAGTCCAGGGAAATATCAACGATCATCATCTCTCGTGAGTAAGGGAGCATGAATGAAAACCTTCCGGATTTTCGAGGACTCAGCAGCCTTCTCATTGGTAATAAAGCAGAGCGTCCAGGAAAACAAATTCAGCGAACAGCAGCCTTTTCACTGGGTACCCCGATTCCACATTGGGTGTAGGGGCCTGGGGAAGATCCA
>NW_023209393.1:0-1264 GCF_002007445.2 Ailuropoda melanoleuca
AGGAATAAAAGATGATTCAGGTTCCCAGACTGACTGAGATGAAGGGCAATGCTGTCAGCCCAAACTGGGGATGCAAGAAGAGGAACAAGACTGGGGACAAGAGAAGTTTTATTTTTTATAAAAATTTGAAGAACATGTATTATGTGCCAGGGCTTTGCTGGCACTTTCCATACCATCTCAACTGATCCTCTCAGTAGACTTTGAATGGAGGACTNATTACAAAGTAGGAAACTGACGCATGGAGGGGATGGAATGTGAAAGTAGTGACAGCTTCAGCTCTTATCATTGTGCCCACTTCTTGGAGGTAAAGATCGAATATATCGAGGTGATGTCAGTCCAGTCCAGGGCTCACTAATTGTTGGTGTGAATTTGGTGGATGAAAATCTAGTTCTTTTTCTGATTTGTTTTTATTTTCCTTCTGTTTAGATGTGAGTATTTATCAAGGTGTGACATGGAGTCCCATTCTCTTCCCTCTCTTGATTGTATCCACTTTCATGGCTGCAACCATAACATCCATGGGACATCTCCAAAGCATTGATCTCAAGGCTTGACAAACAGTTGCAGATTTTAGCTGCCTTTTAAACATCCCTAATTGCATGACTGCTGCCATGAAACTATTCAAGCCCTGAGGATCTACAGTGCAAGACTTGAAGGCCTAGGAGAGGCACACATATTAATTATTGATAGGACTCTTTACTCTGCCAAAGGTTCCTGTAGTTATAACTTATGCTGTCCAATACAGTTCAAATTTAAATTTAATTAAAAGTATATATAATTAAAAATTCACTTCATCAGTCTCATTAGCCAAATGAAAATGCTCAGTGGCCATTTGTGACTAGTGGCTACCAGGATGGACAATTTAGATATGGAACATTTTCACCAGTACTGAATGTTTTACTGGATAGTGCTGTAGATTAACCAACCATCCATGTCTAAATCCAAAATTATCTTCTTGATTAGCTCAACTTCATACTTCATCATTGTTATGGACTGAATCATGTCCCCCAACCACCCAAATACATGTGTTCAAGCCCTAACCTCTCAGTGTGACTGTATTTGGAGACAGGAAGCTAATTGGGGTTAAATGATGTCATAAGGATGGGATCCTAATCTGATAGGGCTGTTGTCCCTGTAAGAAGAGGAAGAGACACCAGACATCTCTTTTTCCTGCACATGATNGTGATAGGGGAAAGACTGTATGAGAACTCAGTGAGAAGGTAGCCACCACTCCTATCCATGCCTTCATACCCAAACCTAATACATC
>NW_023209394.1:0-546 GCF_002007445.2 Ailuropoda melanoleuca
TGTAATATTACTCTCACTCTCTCCACCCACACAATAAAACTGTTATATATGTGTCTTAAATGTTTGTATTTTTCTGCACTCTGATTTTCAATTTTGCGAACATGATTTAACACACGGTACATGAGTTTGCAATAATAATAGGATTTGGAATAATAATAACCACGTGTAACATATGGTGACATTTGCCATCCTCCTTGTGAAGGCAGATGTTTAATGTTAGTGTTCTATTACTTCTGGCGATTATTATTAGCCACTAAGTTTAACGTTCATGCAAAAAGGATGTGTTAGGAAATCAGGATCATGACTTGAAAACAGTACTATCTACAAATATATCTACCCAGAACTGCATAATTAATTAGCATGAAATCTCTTTCCAAATTCTCTGGCTCGTGACTACAGTTTTTCACATGGAAATTACTAGAAGTTCAAGCTCTTTATAATTTTCCTCATGTTGAAGTTATTACTGACACTTTTATATACTTATCACATTTGATTTCACCTAGGCAGCCTGGACTGAATCTCTCATGTTGTTCAATAATATGTACT
>NW_023209395.1:0-546 GCF_002007445.2 Ailuropoda melanoleuca
ATTTGTATGGAACCAGAAAAGACCCCAAACGGCCACAGTAATGTTGAAAAAGAAAACCAAAACTGGAGGTTTCAACATTCCAGACTTCAAGCTGGATTACGAAGCTGTAATCATCAAGACAGCATGGTACTTGCACAAAAACAGGCATATAGATCAATGGAACAGAATAGAGAATCCAGAAATGCCCCCTCAACTCTATGGTCAACTAATCTTTAACAAAGTTGGAAAGAATATCTAATGGAAAAAAGACAGTCTCTTCAACAAATGGTATTGGGAATATTGGATAGTCGCATGCAGGAAGAATGAAACTGGACAACTTTCTTACACCATACACAAAAATAAACTCAAAATGGATGAAAGACTTAAATGTGAGACTGGAGTCGATCAAAATCCTAGAGGAGAACACAAGCAGCAACCTCTTCGACCTTGGCTACAGCAACTTCTTGCTAGACACCTCTCCAAAGGTGAGGGAAACAAAGCAAAAATGAAGTATTGGGACCTTATCAGGATAAAAAGCTCTTGCACAGCAAAGGAAACAGCCAACAA
>NW_023209396.1:0-546 GCF_002007445.2 Ailuropoda melanoleuca
ATGACAATGGTGTCAAACCATATCATGCGTATAACACCACAATTAAGAGAAAATATAGGACCTACACAATAGACATAGAAGGATTCCAGGAGAAATAACAGCTGCAGCGGGAGAAAATGCCTTTAAAGCCCTGAACAGGGCGTCTCCACCCATAAATGTCTTGCCTGCAGGCAGGACTTTGAAATGCACAAAAGGGCTCACTTTCCTGCCCTTTGTGTCAGGAGCTATTCAGAAACAATGATTTCTTCCTTAGAGACCAATCTTGGAGTTTTTCCTTCTCTGGTTCAGGGGGCCTCCTCCAGCACAGACACACTTGCAACATCTGCTAGAGCAGAAAGAAGAAACGTGTGCTGCATGGACCTGATGTCTTCAGATCCCCACGGCAGCGCCCATGTTTCCTCTCCTTGAGCCAAGCCTGCACTCAGCTGTCTTCTATTCCTGGTTAATCCTGCTTAACCCTGGCTTCACCTAGAAACACCTGGAGCATTTAATGAAAACATCACAGTTGTTTCCACCCTCACCAATTGACAGAATCTGGGGTGGGGG
>NW_023209397.1:0-546 GCF_002007445.2 Ailuropoda melanoleuca
ATGATATAATTTTTTAAAACCAACAATATTTGACATTTTTGATGTGTCTCTGTTGTACATTTGCTTTTTTTTTACTGTAGTATTTTTTAAGACTTTGCTGTTTACTACAGTATTAGATTTGCTGAAAAATCAGATTTGTAGAAAAGAATGCCTTAGTATTGACCTATTTCAGTAGTATGGTACAGTTGTTACAATTAAAGAGCCAATACGGATACCTTATTAACCAAATCCATAGTTCTTTCAAGTGTCCTTAGGGCCTAATATTCCTTTTTCTGTCTCAGGATCCCAAATCAGATGCCACCTTACATTTACTTATCATGTTTCTTGGTTTCTATGTTGAATTTCATATAATTGATTTCTGGTTTTATCATGATTCTTTTTTTGATGCTGTGATTTTCATTTTCTGTTATTCTTTCTTTTTTTAATAATTATTTTATTTTATTTTGAGAGAGAGAGAGAGAACACACACACGAGTGGGGAGGGGGGCAGAGGGAGAGGGAGAGATAGAATCTTAAGCAGACTCCATGCCCAGTGTGGACCCTAACA
>NW_023209398.1:0-546 GCF_002007445.2 Ailuropoda melanoleuca
ATGCTGTTCAGTAACATGCTTTTTCTTCCCCCACATAAAAATATACTATGGATAATTATTCATCTCAATTCATATAGATTTAGTTTATTCTTATAAATAGATCCATAGTATTCCATAGTATTGATACACAATAACTTATTTAATTTTATATCATTGAATATTGAATTTAGTTAATCAATTGTATTCATTTATTCTGTTGTATTCAGTTATTCACTATTCTTAAATACTGCAGTGAACATTCTAGGACAAATGTCGAAAAGTGAAATTGCCATATAAATCCATACACATATTTCAAATTTTAATATACAATATCTTAATTAACTAATGAAATTAATTAACAAATTCAGTTAATTAATTTAACATTTTAATATACATTGCCTACCGGAAAGGGTGTAGCAGTTGAAACTCCCCCATGAGACTTCATTAAAGTCCTTGGTATCATATACCCTTGCCAGCACTGATTATCTTTATATTATATTTTAAACACTTGTCTTAGTTTCCCACCTTCCTACTAGAATGGTTTTATAGAGGGCAAGGATGGTTTTT
>NW_023209399.1:0-152 GCF_002007445.2 Ailuropoda melanoleuca
ATATTACCTTGATCCCCAAACCAGGCAAAGACCCCCTCAAAAAGGAGAATTACAGACCGATTTCCCTAATGTATACGGATGCCAAAATCCTCAACAAGATCCTTGTTAATAGAATCCAACAGTACATTAAAAGGATTATCCATCATGACCAA
>NW_023209399.1:357-541 GCF_002007445.2 Ailuropoda melanoleuca
CAATCTCATAAAAGCCATCTCTGAGAAGCCTGCTGCAAATATTATTCTCAATGGGGAAAAGCTGGAAGCCTTTCCCTTAAGTTCATGAACACGACAAGGATGCCCACTCTCATCACTACTATTCAACATAGTACTAGAAGTCCTTGCAACAGCAATCAGACAACAAAAAGGGATAAAAGGTATC
>NW_023209400.1:0-546 GCF_002007445.2 Ailuropoda melanoleuca
AAAAGATAGTCCCTTCAAGTACTGTTGGAAAACTGGACAGCAACATGCAACTGGACCACTTTCTTTCACCATGCACAAAAATACAAAATGGATTAAAGGCCTACATGTGAGAGAGGAAACCATCAAAATCTAGAGCAGAACACAGGCAGTAACATTTTCGACATCAGCTGTAGCATCTTCTTTCTAGATATGTCTCTGGAGGGAAAGGAAACAAAAACAAACTGTTGGGACTTCATCAAAATAAAATGCTGCTGCACAGTGAAGGAAACAATCAAGAAAACTAAAAGGCAACCAATGGAATGAGAAGATATTTGCAAATAACATATCTAATAAAAGGTTAGTAGTCAAAATATATAAAGAATTTATGAAACTCAATACTCCAAAAATGAATAATGCATTTAAAAATGGCAGAAGACACGCATACACATTTTTCCAAAGAAGATATCCAGATGGCCAACAGACACATGAAAAGATCCTCAACATCACTCATCATCAGGGAAATGAAAATCAAAACCACAATGAGATACCACCTCACACCTGTCAGAA
>NW_023209401.1:0-546 GCF_002007445.2 Ailuropoda melanoleuca
GCCACTGATTTACTCCACGTACCACAGTGTGGTGGCCTGCCAGTGAGCTGGGGTGCGTAAGGCCTAAGGAAAGGTCGAATAAATGAAATTCAGGAATATATCACTTAATGCAAGTAGGGCAGAAAAGATCATCCAAACTCATGAAGTCATGTTTGTGTTGCTTGTATTGCCCTGTGGCCTGATGCCTTTGGGCCGCAGTTACGTTATGTGACTGACCGCTGGGGCAAGGACAAAGGAGGCCGTATATTGAGCCATCTGTGCATGGCCAAGGGCCATATGGTTGTGTGGTGATATGATGCTCATTGTCTAAGTCAGAAATCTGCCTGAGTGTGATTAGGACTAGAGATACTAAGGGGAATTCCTGATGTCCATGGAGAGCGTCTTGTAACTACCATGTATTACCGAAGCATCTCCTGCTGACAGCATTACACAGAGAAGAGGTTTCCCTCTGAGGAAGCATCCCTCAGCCGTCGCTGGGCCCGGAGCCTCACCGGGTTCCAGACCGAAGCCGCACCGCGGACACTGCCGCAGTATCGATCCCTAAAA
>NW_023209402.1:0-546 GCF_002007445.2 Ailuropoda melanoleuca
GGTGCCCGGATCTTGGTTTTTTGTTTTTGTTTTAAAGATTTTATTTATTTATTTTTGCTAGAGAGAGAGAGCACGTGCACGTGCATGGGGAGGGGAGGGACAGAGGGAGAAGCAAACTTCCCACGGAGCAGGGAGCCTGACATGGGACTGGATCCGAGGACCCCAGGATCACGACCTGAGCCAAAGGCAGAGGCTTAACTGACTGAGCCACCCAGGTGCCCCGATCTTCGTTTTTAATATCATTATCAAATAAAAGAAACCAGGACTCCCTGGCGGTTCTAAGGCTGGGACAGAGCACACATGAAATGAGCCCGGAGCGTCTTGTACAAATAAAGCACAATAAAGTACAAAACGCTGGAGGACAAAATGGCGGGGGAGTGGGGGGAGGAATAGGTCAAAGGGACACAGGAACCAACCTGAAATAATTCTCAGTGGAACAACATAGTAGTATTATATGATAATCATCTTAGTATATTGGATGATTATCATCTACAGTATAAAATAAATATACCTAAGTCTATACTGATATAAAAATGATTGCATATA
>NW_023209403.1:0-546 GCF_002007445.2 Ailuropoda melanoleuca
AGCGTCTGCCTTCGGCTCAGGGCGTGATCCCGGTGTTCTGGGATCGAGCCCCACATCAGGCTCCTCCATTAGGAGCCTGCTTCTTCCTCTCCCACTCGCCCTGCTTGTGTTCCCTCTCTCACTGGCTGTTTCTCTGTCAAATAAATAAATAAAATCTTTAAAAAAATAAAGTAAAATAAAATGAGAGGACGCTTACCACACAGGACTGAAGACACCTGATAGAAGCTTAAGGAGTATGGGTTTACTATCCCTCATCCTTTGTTGCGAACAGCATGGTTTGTGGGGGGAGGTGGGGTACAGCTATACGTGAGACAGTGCTGTTTAGAAAGATACGTTGTCTGGTGTGAAGACTGTGGGCTGGGGGTTCCTGGGTGGTGCAGTTGGTTAAGCATCTGACTCTTGGTTTCGGTTCGGGTCGTGATCTCAGGGTCCTGGCCACGTGGAGTTGGCTTGGGATTCTCCCTCTCCCTGTGCCCCTCCCCACCCACTCATGCTTGCCCTCTCTCAAATAAATACATCTTAAAAAAAAAAAAAAAAAAAATGGGG
>NW_023209404.1:0-1173 GCF_002007445.2 Ailuropoda melanoleuca
TAAGTTGTAAAAGTTACAGTTTATATTAGTCTTTAGTAAATCAAGGATGCATGTTTTGTGATCTAGAATAGACACTAAAAGAATAGTTTAAGAATATCATGTTTATGATCTGATCTATATCATAGTTTCATTTTCATTCAGTCCAAAATACACTCTAATTTTCAATGTGATATCTTCTTTGATACATGGATTATTTGGGGATAATGCATCACAAAGTGGGTTTATTTCAGGAATGCAAGGTTGGTTGGAGCTTTGAAAATTAATCAAGTAAACATCATTTTAATGGAATAAAGAGAAAAACTATACAACTATCTCAAAAATAGAGAAAAAGCATTTGATAAAATTCAATACCTACCTATGAAGAGAGAACCTTAGAAAATTAAGACTGAGAAGAATTTTCTTAATCTGACAAGTGTCATATACAAAACTCCTAAAGCAAATTGTCATACTCAATGGTGAAGTTATGGAAGTTTCCTCCTTGAGATCCAGATAAAGACAAGAATTTTCTTCATGACAATTTCTATTCAACATTACACCAGAAGTCTGAGTGCAATAAGGCAAAAAAAAAAAAGTTTCTGCCTGGCTCCTGACACAAAGGACTAGGAAGTTGGGCCTTTTCTGCATTTCACAGTCCTGCCTGCAGGCAGCCGGTTTACGTGTGAAGAGACTCTGTTGGTGGCTCTCAGGACATTTTCTCCTGATGCAGCTGTGATTTCTCCATGAATCTGCTCTGAGAAAGAAATCCAGAGAACAAGGTAAAAGAAGAAGAAATGGCCAATTCTCAGATCTCNCTCGTTGTGTGGAAGCCAAACCTGTTCATCTTTTTGGAGCAAGAGAAGGAGCTCTGGGATATGAAGAGAAAGAAGAGAGTGGCCATCCACCCAGCTGCATCTTCACATGGCACCCAGAGTTTCCTGTCAAAGCTGTGCATAGAAGCTTCTTTCCAAAATGTGGCAGTGGGTAGATATAATCATAGTGCCCTTGAGAATTTACACTTAATGATAGACTGGAAAAATGATGGGGAAAGTGAAGAGCATCAAAGATGTCATGAAGGACTTTTCCAAACTGAGACAACTGTCCATAGTATGAATCTCACTGCCCCAAATGCTGAAGGATATAAAACACTTTGGAAAACATCCCTTCTTAAGTCTGCTACTTCTGAAAAGCAGTGTC
>NW_023209405.1:0-546 GCF_002007445.2 Ailuropoda melanoleuca
TGAATCATTGAACACTACATCAAAAACTAATGATGTACTATACAGTGGCTAACTGAACATAATAAAAAAATTTAAAAAAAAGGGGAAATATGGACACAGACAAGCACACAGGGAGAATGCCAAGTGAACATGAGGACAGAGATCTGGGTGAAAATTCTGTTGGCTAAGAAGTACCACAGAAGGCTAGTCAATCACCAGAAGCCAGAAGGGAGGCATGGGTCAGATACTCAAGGCCCTCAGAGGGAATTAGTCCTGCCAAAACCTTGATCTTGGACTTCTGTCCTCTGGAACTGTGAGATGATAAATTTTTGTTTAAGCCACCCAGTCTGGGGTACTTGGGTATGAAAGCCCTAGCCAATGAATACAGGGCATCTGAATGAAGATGCTCAAAAGTCACAGTTAAGCTGTGATGGAAGGCTGGAGGAAGAAGTGGGAGCTGCCGATGACCAATCAGGCTGAGACTAATACTGATCTGCCTTCTTGCTTATGACCAAGTAGGTAACGTCACTAGACCACCGAGTGCAGTGTCAGGCAAATGGTAAACCC
>NW_023209406.1:0-546 GCF_002007445.2 Ailuropoda melanoleuca
GGACAGGGCGCTGCGTGTGATGGTGGCAAGAGTCAGCAGTTGCTGTCCCAAAGTCGCCATGTGCAGCCCTGTGCATTTCCCCAGACCACCCCGGCTCCATGTCCAGGGCCCTGAGCCCCAGGTGGCGGTGGGAAGGGCAGGCCTGTGTCTCCCACACAGGCTGGCTGAGTTCACAGCACACAGGCCAGCTTTCCAGGGGCACCAGACCAGCGATCTTCTGGCGGGGGGCTGGTTCCAATGACAGCCTGAGGTCTGGGGGCCACGCTGGGTCTCAGTCACACCCAGTGCCCCAGGACCCAGCACTGGCGGTTCAGCTCTGGTACCTCCTGGGCAGAGCTCCGGGGCCAGGAATCCCCCATGTGTGGATGGTGTCCTGCCAAGAGACGGGGTGGTCAGTACGGACAGCTGCCTTCCTCCATCCACGCACCCACTGCCCACCCATCTATCAACCCACACCCGGCTCTCTACCTACCGCCTCACTCACCAGCTCACCATCCCGTGTCCCCATCACCCACCCACCCGGACGTACACCCACCAACACTGCCA
>NW_023209407.1:0-546 GCF_002007445.2 Ailuropoda melanoleuca
GGACCACACCCTGAGCCGAAGGCAGACACCCAACCGCTGTGCCACCCAGGCGCCCCATGGTGAATAATACTTTTGATGTACTGTTGGATCCTATCAGCTAGTATCTTGGTGAGAATTATGGCATTTATTTTCATCAGGGATATTGGTCTGTAATTCTCCTTTTTGATGGGTTCCTTTTCTGGTTTGGGGATCAAAGTAATGCTGGCTTCATAGAATGAGTTTGAAAGTTTACCTTCCTTTTCTACTTCATGAAACAACTTCAGAAGAACAGGTATTAGGTAACTTTTTGAATGTTTGGTAGGATTCCCCTGGGAAGCACCTGGCCCTGGATTTCTACTGCTGAGAGATTTTTGATTTTGCTTCAATTTCCTGCATCTCTTTAGCTTTTCTATTTCTTAATATTTTAGTTTTGACAGTTTATAAGTTTCCAGTATGCATTCATTTCTTCCAGATAACCTACTTTTTTGGCATATATGTGCTCACAATAAGTTCTTAAAATTCTCTGTATTTCCTTGGTGTTGGTTGTGATCTCTCCTCTTTCATTCA
>NW_023209408.1:0-546 GCF_002007445.2 Ailuropoda melanoleuca
AGGAAGATACACCTGGATCTCTACAAATGAACATCTCCAGCGCTGAGTATTGAGGTACAAAGCGGGGAGCCATGAATCTACACACAGATAACAGAAGATAAAGGAAGGGGGAGGGAGCCACCAAGCTGGGGCGCCAGGAAGCAGTAGCCACCTGCACTGGGGAGTGGGCCGGACTCGCGGACCGGCACCCATGAGAGAGCAGACTGTAAGCCTGGGAACACGCGTGCAACCAGACTGAAAACCAGAGCTCCAGAGCGCTCACTGGAACTGGACTGATACTGGGAGCTCAGGAGCATGTGCACACGACCTGACTGTAAACCGGAGCTCCGGAGTGCGTGCGAACCACACTGAAACAGAGAGCTCAGGAGCACGCGCAGGAACCGGGGGTGGCTGGCGGTGTTAGAAACACAAAGGACAGGGGCGCCTGGGTGACACAGCGGTTAAGCTCCTGCCTTCGGCTCAGGGCATGATCCCTGCGTTCTGGGATCGAGCCCCACATCAGGCTCCTCTGCTATGAACCTGCTTCTTCCTCTCCCACTCCCCCTG
>NW_023209409.1:0-546 GCF_002007445.2 Ailuropoda melanoleuca
TAGGGCGGGGGTGACAGGTAAGGCTGTGGAAAGCCTGGCATAGCGGAGAAGCCCGATTGCTAACAATGGGGCAGGACTGCAATCCTAAGTGGCGAATCAGACCAAGGACTCCACAGGACTGCATTTACTAAGACTTAGTTCACTGTTATTCCCCTTTAACACCGCCCCCCCTTCAGCTCAAAGGCTGGCATTCAGTTACTGCCCCGCAGTTCTAAGACTGAGAGCATCTTTTCCATCCATTTCTCTGGACCAACCAAAAGCCATTTCCTAGATGAAGATCTGAGCTATACCTGGAATTCATTTAATGATCTAACCCCATGTTATTCTTTTGTAAAAAATGTTTTTAGATTTATTTATTTATTTTAGAAAGAGAGAGAGAGAGTGGGGGTCCGGGGCAGGAAGGGAGGAAGAGAGGAAGAGGGAGAGAAAATCTCAAGCAGACTCCTTGCTGAGCGCAGAGCCCGACGAGGGACTCAATCTCATGACCCCAAGATCACAATCTGAGACTAAAACCAAGAGTCAGACGCTCGACCAACTGCATCACCC
>NW_023209410.1:0-546 GCF_002007445.2 Ailuropoda melanoleuca
GTCCTCTTGCTCTTGGCTACCGTCCACCATGACCCGGAGCGTGAAGGCACCTCTGGACCACCTGGGCAGCGGTGTGTACCCCGCAGCACTGAGGCGAGCACGGTCTGGCAGCCCACAGTCCTCGTCCAGCCCCCGACGCCTCCACAGGCTGCCCGAGCCCTCCAGCCCGTACTCCAGGCCGCCCCCGACGGAGCGGCTTCCACACACACACACTCCCGTGAGAGGCCACCCTACCTCGTGGGCTTCTACCCCCATCTCCTTCAAGGCCAACTGGAAATACTCAGGAGAAGGTTTCCCCACCACTTCGGCTTCGATTCCACAGGCATACTGGGAAAAGAGAAAAGGACACAGCACGGGCTGAAGATGAAGCAACAGGTGAATACCGCTCCGAAGGCCTCTCTCTGGGGAATCAAGGAAAGAGTGTCCCAAATGTGCACCCACGGGCCAGCGGCCTCCAAGAGGCAGGACACTTGGGCTGAGACACATATCTCAGAGGCCAGAGCATCAGGATACTGAGGGCCCCCCCCCCCGCCATCTGCTCAAAAA
>NW_023209411.1:0-2486 GCF_002007445.2 Ailuropoda melanoleuca
AGAATACTGTCTTTCTTCAAAATCCCCCATGTCTACCCCCTGTCTACAGAAGGAATGTCTTCCTTGGCTTGACATAGAGGTCTGCATGATTTCCATGAATTTCCTTTTAAGGCTTATCCCTCACTCTTTTGTCTTGTGCCTTACAAATGACTTATCAAACTTCCTGCAATTCACCATATGGTTATTTATTTCTCTTTGCCCAGGAACCTGTCTTTTTCATCTTGCTCAATTCTACCTATTTTTAAAAATGTATCAAGGAAGATTTCACTGACCATCAAGACCATTCACTTCTAAAGGTTGCACTCTTTTTATATACTCCATAAATGTCTTTTTCACTGGGTTTCCATGTGGCATTTAGTTCTCTAGCCAGCTATTTTCTCCTCATCTGAGCTTAAGTACAGAAATTATTTTTACTTGGAATATATTTTCCCTAAAATCTAAGTACACAGCAATCATTATCTTTACCCAAATGAGGATGAAGTATGGAGAAAGCCATTCCACTCCAAAATCAACAGTCAGGAAAAATACCATCCAAATGTATTCTTCAGCTGTAAGTACATGGGATTCAAACAAATAAACTTTCTAAAATTAAATATTTCAAAATCATGTGTGCATTCTTTCCATCAATGCCTTCCCAAATTGTCATAACGTCCAGGCCTTTCAGTTATACCACTGTTAAGAAAGAATTAAATAAAAATATTTTTTTCCCCAGGATCTTTCTCAGANTCCCCAGGGTCTTTCTCAGAGCTTCTTTGACATCTTTGTTTCTCAGGGAGTAAATCAAGGGATTCAACATGGGTGTGACTAAGGTGTAACACAGAGAAGCCACTTTACTCAGCTCAGGAAATCTGTCAGGGATGACATACATAAAAATGATGGCACCGTACAACACACTCACGACTCCTAGGTGAGAGCTGCAAGTGGAGAAGGCTTTCTTACGTCCCTCAGTGGATTTTATCTTTAGAACCGTGGACACAATATACATATAGGACACAATAATGACAATTATGGTAGGCAAAATAATAATGCTGCATAAGAAAAAGGAAACCATCTTATGAAAGTAGAGATCAGAGCAAGAAATCCTTTGAAGTGGACGGTAATCACAGTAAAAGTGGTNGGACGGTCATCACAGTAAAAGTGGTTGATGGCCCGAGAAGCACAAAAGGACAAAGTAAATGTCATGCTCGTCTGAAGAACTGAGCTGATGCAGCCACAAAAATAGGAACCAGCCACCAACTGAATGCAGAGACGAGTTGACATCTGGACAGAGTAGAGGAGGGGGTTGCAGATGGCAATGAAGCGGTCATAAGCCATGGCTGCCAGGAGAAATCCCTCGGCCACAATGAAGAGGGCAAAGAGAAAGAACTGGGTCACACAGCCTGCAAAGGAGATGGACTTGCTCTCAGACCAGAAGTTGATCATGGCCTTGGGGGCAATAACAGAAGAATAGAAGAGATCAATGAAGGAGAGGTTGCCTAGGAAGAAATACATTGGTGTGTTCAGCCGCGGATCAGTCATAATAATGGTCATCATGCCAACATTCCCTAGAAGGATCATGGCATACACAAGCAGAAAGAGCAGGAAGAGGAGAATGTGGAGTTCTGGGTGGACCCTGAAGCCTACAAGAATGAAGTCAGTCACTTCTGAGTGATTGCTTGTCCCCCTGTCACCCATGGCAGAAACCTGCTGAGAGGCACAAGGCAAAATAAGCAAAAGCAATCCAGGCTTTGCTCCCAGTGACATACACAGTTTCTTAAATGTAGAATAAATTATTTACATCTTAATTAAATATTGCATATAAAACAATTTTAATGTCATGAAGGATCAAGAATTTGCATTAGGTAATACTAGACATGAAACTGATGCTCAGTTACGGGAAAGAAATTTCAGGGGTTATTCTATTTAAATCATAATTTTGCTGAGAATTCAGTCAGTAAGTAGCATTTAGTATTGTCTAATTTTAATCACATTTGAAATTTCTATTCTTAACATTTTTGTAGTTAAAGAATTTTCATTATCTAAAATAAAAGCGTTATGAGAATCTAAAAGACGTTACATGTAATCTCTATGACAATGTTTGTAGCCTATGATAGCCCAGTGTTTGAATCATTACAGGACAATAATAAATATATTGTAAAATATTGTTACTTTTTTACCTCAATTTCTTTAGTTTTAATTATTACTGTTTCCATCTTTGAAAATAGACTAAAAACAGATACGTTATTTCTATGTTAAGATTAATAAAATTTAAAAACCATTAATCTAGATTAAATAAAATGCTCTAAAGCTCTTTCTAAATAAGTGGTCATTTCCTCAGATCAAGTCCATCCCCCCAAATAAGGCATTTTTATTGCCTCATTATAAGTATTTTACTTACTACTAGTAGTTGTTTAATTAAAATATGCCATAATCAGTTAGCTCTTTTCTGAAGCAGGGAGAAGCTGACCAACATTCCAGTTCTTACACCGCAATGATGACTTTCTAGC
>NW_023209411.1:4568-6924 GCF_002007445.2 Ailuropoda melanoleuca
ATGAAACTGATGCTCAGTTACGGGAAAGAAATTTCAGGGGTTATTCTATTTAAATCATAATTTTGCTGAGAATTCAGTCAGTAAGTAGCATTTAGTATTGTCTAATTTTAATCACATTTTAAGTTTCTATTCTTAACATTTTTGTAGTTAAAGAATTTTCATTATCTAAAATAGTAGCGTTATGAGAATCTAAAAGACGTTACATGTAATCTCTATGACAATGTTTGTAGCCTATGATAGCCCAGTGTTTGAATCATTACAGGACAATAATAAATATATTGTAAAATACTGTTACTTTTTTACCTCAATTTCTTTAGTTTTAATTATTACTGTTTCCATCTTTGAAAATAGACTAAAAACAGATACGTTATTTCTATGTTAAAATTAATAAAATTTAAAAACCATTAATCTAGATTAAATAAAATGCTCTAAAGCTCTTTCTAAATAAGTGGTCATTTCCTCAGATCAAGTCCATCCCCCCAAATAAGGCATTTTTATTGCCTCATTATAAGTATTTTACTTACTACTAGTAGTTGTTTAATTAAAATATGCCATAATCAGTTAGCTCTTTTCTGAAGCAGGGAGAAGCTGACCAACATTCCAGTTCTTACACCGCAATGATGACTTTCTAGCGAAGTCGCATCAATTCATGGAATCTTGCTCTTCAGTCAGGGCGAGTATACTTAGGGAACATATATAAAGGAAAGTTCCTTTCATAAATTCTAACAGGCTTTATATGTCTTAAAATAAGGCTAATGAGATAATCACGGGTATTAAAGTATCTTGGCAGCTCTCTGTCATCTAGGGTCCATCATCATTTGAGTACCAACAGTGGTTGTTTATGACTGTCTTACTTATTTTTAGTCCTGTGAAACCTTTCTTCAGGATATTCTAACATTAAGGTTTTGCTCATCCTCTGATCGATTCCATTGGGAGAGGAATAATCTTAAAGTCAATTATGGAGACATTAAGTGCAGGCTCCAGGGCTGTTGTCCATGAGGACTGCAGTAACCTCAGATACAAACAAATAATCTAATCATAGTCCAAGTACAAGAAACTTTTCTTTTCTGGTTATATGTATCCTTTGGGAATTTCCTTTGGACTTAATTTTTTTCATTGACAAAGAAAAACTTTCTGGTAATTGTCATAGCATACATATTAGTAGGCACAGAGAAACAGGTTTAAAAGTTTGTACTATATGAGAAAAGTGTTAGATAAGGGAATATTTTACATTATGTAGTAAATTAAATTCGTTATCATTCAAAAAAGACAAAAATTCACTCCAACTTATGGTTTACCTGTATTTCTTGATGTAGACATATTTTGTGATATAAATATCGTGTAAATCACAAAGTCAAAGTCAGATAATTTTTTGTGGCTTCTATGCTTTCCTATATTCAAATACTAAACAATTAGAAAATAAAAGAAATAATAGTGTTCAATAAGATTATTTTGAAATTCCTTAGTGAAATATTTTAAAATACATTATTTTGTGATGAAAAGAGTACATTAAAACCATAGACATAATACTCTACTTAATGGGCTTAACATTTTGAGGATACCATTTTCCTGAATATTACCATAAATTAATTATGATCCTACTTTTTAAATCCCCTTTTAATTAAAAATTATTTCTAGAATTTATCTAGAATTTTTCAGTGTATGGAATACAAAATGATATAGGGCAAGATCTCATTATAATACAGTATTAGTTAAAGTTTGTTCAGTGTAGGAATAAACAGGTTAGTTACTTTAAACAGGAAAATATTAATTAAGGTTAATTGAGGCCTATCAATTTGGAAAGGCTGGAGGAACTTCTGGATAACACTTTTTTTGAAAGATTTATTTATTTATTTATTTGAGAGAGAGAAAGAGTTCACAAGTGCGTGCACATATGCATGAGCAGGGGGAGGGGCAGAGGGAGAGGGAGAGAACCTCAAGCAGATACTCCCCGCTGAGCCTGTGACAGATCTTGATCTCACGACCCAAGACCAAGACCTGAGCCAAAATGAAGAGTCGGACGCTTAACCAACAGAGCCACCCAGGTACTCCTGGGTGATACTGTTATAATGACCCTTAGGACAATTTGGGATTAACTCACAGAAAGAGGCTACCATTAGAGATACAATTTAAAAATACAACACCTTAACTATGACCCAGGGGTCAGATACAAAGAAGCAAAAAGATGTCACTCCTTCCTCGTCCATCAAAATTGCTTCTTAGAAAGTTGGGGATTCAACAATGCTGCAGAGAAAAGCCATGTTTCCATTACTTGTCTACTGGTTGAAAAAAAGTCAAAATGAAAGTCGATCTCCATGTCATTAGCCCATTCTAAATTCAGAGTTTGTATAGATCT
>NW_023209412.1:0-546 GCF_002007445.2 Ailuropoda melanoleuca
TCCCCGTCCCTCCCTCCCTCCTGGCCTCCAGGCCTGACCGCCTGTCCTGCCCTCGGCTCTTAGCCTGAGCCTCCCTTGCCCAGAGCAGCTAGCAGAGCCGCCCGGCCAGGCCGCCTGATGCCCTCCCGCAGCGGCCGGGACAATTCCTCCGGCTCCTGCCTCGACTTAGCAAGACCACCCTCTGACTTACCTGCCCCCCCTCCGGCTGAGAAGCGTGGCTACAGCCGCGGGTGTGGGCCCAGTGAGCGCACAGGGCCCGGCAAAGGGAGGGTCATGTCGGCTGAGGGGCTGTGTGCGGTCAGGCTGCACAGGAGGACGGACTCAGGCCGCTCAGTGGGCGAGGACGGCGTGGTGACCACCCCCAGTTCACCCTGGGTGGGGGCCCAGGCTGGGGCTCTGCTGCAGCCTTCTCCAGGCCCAGCCTCATCCGCTGGGCCCTGGGCCCCGCTTGGCGGTAAATGAGGCCAAGGAGACCCTGCTTGGTGAGAGGTCTCCGGCCGGTATCTGAGGAGCTGGGGTGAGTCGGGGCCAGCAGCCAGAGCCCGG
>NW_023209414.1:0-546 GCF_002007445.2 Ailuropoda melanoleuca
AATGTCAAATCCCCGCCAGTCAGCGCAGGTTCACCCAAAGCCAGGCAAGCATTGCTGACGGGGCAGTTGCTGCGAAGGCAGAAAGAAGCACCTGTCATCCGCCTGCAGCCGTGACGAGGCGTCGTCCCAACGAAGGAGGCACCTCGATCAGACACGATCTGCACGGCATCTCTTCACCCACAGCGGCTTGAGGACGTAAAACAGACAAGAACGGTTCTGCTTTGCAGTTCCTCCGGAGAGACAGGACGCAAATGTCTTTCTCCCCCTCTTAATTGTCCTTGCAAGTTACACGTTCTGTAGACCAGGTCACGCATCTCTCAGTCAGAACAGTCTTTCACACGGATAGGTACCAACTGAAAAGCCTGAGGGCAAAGAGTTACGCCAAAACAAAAAGCAATATTCTATACGAAAGCTCAACCACGGCAACAAGTCCATCTGCCAGAGAAGCCATCCCCCCTGCTGAACAAGGAGACGGAGGCTCTGAAACCATTTTTCACATGGCTGGGAACTTCATGGTCATTGCCAACAGACTATTACTGCCATATA
>NW_023209415.1:0-8205 GCF_002007445.2 Ailuropoda melanoleuca
TTTAAAAGATTTTATTTATTTATTTATTATTTATTTATTTATTTTAGACGGAGGGGCAAGAGGGAGAGAGAAAGCAGGCATGAGCAGGGGGAGGGGCAGAGGGAGAGGGAGAGAATCTCAAGCTGACTCTGCACAGAACCCGGGAATGTGGGGCTGGATCTCGTGACCACGAGATCATGACCTGAGCTAAAACCAAGAATCGGTCACTTAACCAATTAAGCCACCCAAATGCTCCTGGAAAGACCACAGTTTTATGAAAGAAAAATTATTAACTCATCTTTACTTATGTTCAATAACTTTTCCAAGTACTTGTCATGAAGAAACTTTTTAACTTTGCATGTTTAAAATAAATATTTACATGAACTTCCCCTCATATGATAATATAAAATAAAAATGGTAATATATTTGAATACTTGATTTTATTAAATTAATATTTTTTACTATATTGTGCTCTCTTATTGGCTTCAATCTTCTTCACATAAATACTTTGCCTGGTGTGATATATTCTCATCTGCTGTTCACTAAAATGTGTGCTGTTCTATTATCGCGAAGATTGAGATGAACTATTCAAGCAGCTACAACAGTTTGTTAATTGCATTTATGTGACTATGTTGTAGTCAATTAATCTGCTCAGACATGACCTGCCCCACTTCCAGATCTGGCCTACAAAAATCTCTTAATCTCAATACTCTTGTTTCTTCTATGCCAACCATAGCAAAGTTGGGAACGATGTGTTGAAAATGGGGGACCCAAGAAGTGATGGCGACCTGGCATTCTGAGTCACCAAGTGGACAAGTGAGTTAGAAATTTATTTTGTGTTTCACCATTCACCATTTGTGATAGGCAGAATAATGTGCCCCTCCCACTCCAAATTATGTCCACAATTTAAGCCTTGGAACCTTCATAGGATATGTTAGGTTAGTGACAATGAAGAATAAAGATTGCAGATGGAATTAAGATTGCTATTAGCTGACCCTGAGATGTGGCAATTATTCTGGATTGTCCAGTTGGACCCAGTGTAATCACAAGAATTCTTATAGTGGAAAAGGGAAACAGAAGTCAATGTGTCAGAGTGAGTTACTGTGAGATTCAATTGGCCATTGCCAGCTTGAAGATGGAGAAAGGCTAAAAGCCAAAATGTAGGTGGTATCTAGAACCTAGAGAAACAAAACAAAACAAAAAAACCAAACTAAAACAAAACAAACAAAAAAACCCACAAGAAAACAGAATTGCTTTCCTCTGGAGCCTTAAGAAGGAACAGCCCTGCTGACACCTTGATTCTAGCTTACTGAGATCCATTTTGGACTTCTGAATTCCAGAACTGTAAGCTAACAAATTTGTGTTGTCTTAAACTATAAAGTGTATGATAACAGTGGTAATAGGAATCTAATAGAACCACTCACATTGCATCTACTCTCAAAGCCTGTAGACAATTCCTGTATTCAATGCATTGAATTTTGAGGTTCATTCATTACCTTAACTAAATTAGAAAATGATGCTTCATGGTGTGTTTGTAACACTGTCTTAGCAAATGGGCACTGGGAACTGAGCTCAAAATTATCTAGATTGGAACCCCAAAGAGCCATGTTACACACAAGGCATATGTGGCTCAGCTATTGTCTAAAATAACATGGCAGATAGACCATATGCCTGATAGGCCTGCATCTTTAAGTATGGTGTTTGGAAAGATCCACACTGTTAGTGTGTTTTGACTATTACTGAATGTCCTCAGCAAGGAATTATAGGAAAGAAATAAGTTTAGATTCGAACAGGAGCCATGTCAAGCAGAGATCAAAGGAAATAGAGTCTAAAGATGTGGGAACTAAGTTGGAAAGGCTGTGAGCTTCTGCAATCCTGTTAGTAAGATTTAGACCAAGGGAGTTTTGAGTGACAAAAATGTAAACTGATTGAAAAAAACAACTCAAACTGTGGCAAAGTCTAGAGTTGGTGTGTGCTATTTCATGTCCATTTTCAGATGGAATTGAGGTGGATGCCATGAAGGAGAGAGAGAGATTTCCTGAGTGTGGTCTCTACTCCTGCAATGAATGAGCTTTCTGTGAGAAGGGAAGGGAAGTGGAAAAATAAAGAAGAGGGGCCAGAAGGGAAACTTCGGTTCAACAATAGAAAGATAAAACCCCCAATTTAAAAATGGAAAAAGAACTTGAATACACATTTCTCCAAAGAACATACAAATGGTCACTGAGTACATGAAAAGATGCTCAACACCATAGTCACAGGGAAATGCAGACAAAACCACGGTGAGATAGCATAGCACCATCACTAGCTTGTCTACTTAAAACAAAACAAAAGCAAAAATGAAAAAAAACAGAAAATAACTTGTGTTGGTAAGAATAAGGAGAAATTACAATCCATTTATGTTGCTGGTGGGAATACAAAGTAGTTCAGCCACTGTGGAATACAGTTTGGCACTCCCTCAAAAGTTAAACATAGAACAACCATGTAACGGAGTGATTCTGCACCTAGATATAAAAACAAAAGATTTGAAAACAGGCGTTCAACAGATACTTGTACATGAATATTTATAGCAATACTCTTCACAATAGCTAAAATATAGAAATAATCCAAATGTCATCAAGGGATTAATGGATATACAAATTGTAGTATGTCCATAAAATGGAATATTATTCAGCTGTAACAAGTACTGATAGATGCCATAATATGAATGACCTTGGAAACATTGCTGGGCGAAAGAAAACTGACAAAAAGTCACATTTCGTATGATTTCATTTATATGAAATATATAGTATAAGTAAATCCAAACAAATGGAAAGCAGATTGAAGGTTTCCAGGGACTGGGGAGAGAGAGGAATGGGGAATAACTGCTTAATGGATACAGGATTTTATTTTGGGATGATGAAAATGCTTGGAATTAAATAGATGTGGTGGTTGCATAACACCGTGAATGTATTTAGTGCCACTAAGTTGTGAACATGTGAATCCCCCCCATAAAAAAATCAAGTTATATGTGGGGCCTGTGTATACTCTCTGTGTATTTGTTATAATTTTTAAGAGTGTAAAATATCTCTTATTCTTGGGAATAGATAAAAATAATCAATGCACTAGCAAAAATAATTTCAATAAGTAGAAATTGTTATTAACCAAATAATTGCAAAAGTAAAAATTAATGAGAAACAAATATCAAAGCAAAGACATTTAAAACACTCATGTATTTGTTTTACAAAATTACACAAAGAAATTAGCAAACCCAGAAGACGTAACAGATTCTCCTAAATGGCTTGTAGGAAAATGTGGAGTTTTAGATGTCCTCACAGGTAAGAAAATATGATTAACCTGAACCCAGTCTAGATAGAAAACATAAACATCAAGAGCAATCAGATAAAAAACTTAAGAGATAATTGTGAGCAAAATATTAAATCAGTTATGGAAAAAAGAAATGCAAAAAGTCACTAGAGAAAAATCTTAAATGGTGGGATCTGATTTTGTTGCTTTGGCCTCTATTCTCTTTTCCTTTATTTTCATTTATCTTTCATTGAAATCTTAACATTTGATTTACTTTCTGTTAGTGCATATTCTTTTATGGGCGAGACCATGAAAATAATTATGAGTTGTTGAATGTATGTTGATGGGAAGGGGATGAGATACAAAGGAAATTTGAAAAAGTGTGCAATGAACAATTTGGAGGGAATAGCATCATGGTATCAGAACAGTTTCCTAATTGTTGCTTAAAGCAAACAGTTCTACTCGTTCTACCTTAGATCCCAATGTGCTCCGGGACTGGGGATTCAGTCCTTGATGGAGCTGACACTGCCCATCTTTCCAACACAGATCTTCCATGTTAATGGTGAAGACTGTTAATTCCAAACAACTAAAAACCAACTGGTGAAGAATACAAGGAAAGATGAAATCGCTAGTCAAATCTTTCCAGGAAAGGTAATGAGAAAGCATCGAGTGTATTGGTGGAGGTAGTCCAGAAGGAAGGATAGCTTCTGTAATTGCAAGACCCAGTGCAAGGTGAAACTGGAGGGACCCTTGTGCAAAAAGTACGCGGAATTTCAAGAGTATTGAACAACAACGTTGACAGAGCATTGAACCTAACGCAGCCCTTCTGAGGGCAGAGTCCTACATGACTGAAAGGTCCCATTCCAAGAGTCAGATTTTGAGTTAGATTTTTATTTATTTGATCATTCATCTATTCACTTATTTGTCTAGAGTGAGTATGCTAGTGAAGGAAATGGCTAAGGCTGTGCCCTCACAGAACTTACATATAAAATCAGATTGATAAAATGTATGTCATATGTCAGGTGGTGTCAAAAGCTGTGAAGAAAATCAAGCTATGTGAGGGGATAGAGAGGGACACGGTTATTTTGGAAATTGTGTTTAAGAATGTTCTCTCTGAGAGGTGAGATTTGGGTAGCAACATCAGTGAAATGAGGGGTGAAGCCACATGGCTGTCTGTGGGAAGAGGAATCCAGGTGGAAGCAAAAGGAGGTTTATCACTTCTGTAATGTGAACTTTTTTGAGTGTCCAGCAATGGCAGGAGACAAGGGCAAAGAGGCCATATGGAATTTTACATTCCTTTTTTAGTTTTCTTAATACAAATTGTATATATTTAAGGTGTACATCATAATGTTTTCATAGACATATACAAGGTAAAATCATTGTTCTGTCCAAGCGATTAGCATGTCCATTCCTCCCCATAGCTACCTCCTCTTGGTTTTTTTTTTTTTTTTTTGGAGATGAGAGCACCTGAGACTGCTTTTAGCAAATTTCCAGTATAAAACACAGTATTATTAACCAAAGTTGTATACTGTACATCAGGCCTCCAGAACACATTCATCCCACATAACTGGAGCTTTTTTGGCCCATATTTCACCATTTTCCCCACCCACCATCCCTGGTGATGAAAGTTCTATCACTGCTTCTGTGAACTTGACATTTCTGGCTTCCACATGTAAGTGAGGTCATGAAGTATTTTTCTTTCTGTCTGATTTATTTCACTTAGCATCATGTCCTCTAGGCTCATCCATGTTGTTGCAAATATCAGGATCTCCTTTTTAAAGCCTAATAACACCATTGTATGTACATGCTACATTTTCTTTGTCCATGCATCTGTCAGTGGACACTGTGGTTGTTTACATGTCTTGGCTATCGGGAATAACACTGCAGTGAAACTTAATAGGATTGGCTGATTGTTTGGACATGGGGTATAAAACTTAGGCGGTCTGAGGTGTTAGGTAGCACTGGCAACTCTTCGAATGGAATTGTCTTTTATAGAAATGGTCTTAGTGGTCTTCCAAAGAGTAGGTCATAAAAAAATCATGAATCTTGTCTTGGATAAGTTGGTTTTGAGAAGTCTCTTAAATCTGCAAATGGCTATGATATGGGTAGACTTAGGCAGTTGAATTTTGTGTTGTGGGAAGACTCTGTCTGATGGAGGAAGTGTACAGCCAAGGCATAGATATTGAAGAGATGATGAGGGAGGAGGTATGGCTGAGAAGGCATAAACACAGGAAGACTGGATTCTGGGAAGTGCAAATTCTTGGACATCAATAGTGGAGGTAATCACAAGGAAACTGGGAAGAAATGTCCAGTAAAACAGAAGAAAAAATTAAGTAGTGATATCCCAGTTGCCAAAGTGAAGCAAATATTTCAGGTAGGAAAGATTGACCCAACTTTGTCAAATGTACTGGTGTGCAGTTGGGGAGGGGTGCAAAAGACACGAGAACTAAAATACCTTCATTTTTTTATAATGTGGACCTCAATCAACTTACCTTATGACTCAGATTTAGGTAGTGAGGGAAAAGCAGAAGACATTCCACCCTGGAGAACAAAGATAGACAATTTGGAATGGGTAAAAAACATAAAGTGTATAGATTTATAGTGTGTAGCCTTAAGGAAAGAAACTGGGCAAATTCCCAAAGGAAGGTATGTACCCAATTGAAAGGGTGCTTAAGATGACATAATTAGTAGGATCATGCTCAATGATTTAAGTGTATTATTTCACACACTTGCCCAGAAAGAAGTTAGGCTGTCACTGCACAGGATCAGAGTGTAATATAAACATGTGTTTGCAAGAATCACATCTTAATGCTTTTTCCCCTCACACCCTCTAATCAGTTATGTAAATGTTGGTTGAATTTGGAATTTTTCAAGAAAAATGATTAAGAAAGTGGAATTGAAGAAGAGAGAAATAAGACATATGGGGGAGACATACAAGAAAAAAAACAACAACAAACGTTTAAAAGGTAATGCTGGGAGAGGCCTGCTTTCATCTTTTCCGGGGGGGGGGTCATCTGGCATCTGGGATAAAGGAGAGAGGGCTGGAAACACAGCATCAGTCCACACCCTCCCAATATGTTAGTCATGCCCCAGAATAATGTGATTTGAACAGGATTACAGTCTTAAAATCCAATACCACATGGGAAGGTTAAACAGAGGTTATCCAGGTGTTGAGGTTATTCTGTCGTTGGAACGAATCATGGGTGTAGAAAAATGGAAATGAGTGAGCAGGTTGATTGTTCAAACCAGAAAAGTTGCTGGCTCTTACAGATGTGGGCAGGAGTGTTAAATTTCTGTTTCATCCCTGATGGTTCCTTTAGCTAAATATCTTAGAGACCAGCTAGGCACCATCTATTAGCAACTGGCAACACTAAATTAGGAGCAAATTACCACTAGCCTGCTCCTGGTCAGGGCAGCTACTAGAATCCAGTCCAAGCAAGTAATAGGAAACTAACAACCCAGAACAAAATCTTAAATGATTTCAGAGACTCGCTCTAGGTTTCCAGATTCCTGTTCCCTATAATAAGAGGAAATTGCCTGTTTGTATTTGAACTCTGATTCTTTGGTGGCACTTTCAGGAAACAACAATTTAAGCTACACATTAAGCTCTTGATTCTTGGTGTGGGGGAAGGGGACAATTGCATGACTCTAAACAAATTCTATTTGATTTGGGGAAGATATAAAATTTGAAATATAAGTAACGTTGCTTATGTGCTGTAAATTTCTAACTCTTGACAGAAACATTTTCACTGCCACGTTTTTGTTTAGGCATCAAAGGGAGACTACCCTCTGATGCTGAGTCCACAAGGATATTGTTTGAAATTGCCATGGAAGTTGACTTGGGACCCACTGAAACTTGTCAGCCTCCCCACACTTTATTGCTCTGCCACCATTCATCTCTGCCCACTCTGTCTTCCATAGTCCATCTCCTTCCCATCGTTTGAATGAGGCCATCTTGAATCCCTACATCACTTAAACAAACTGTTGGACATCACTGATTCTTCAGGACATCCCTCTGCAGAGCAGTTCAGCCTGGTTCCCCATGGGGAGGGCATTAAGCAATGAGGATATCTGCTCCAGAACCCTCCCCATGTGGTTACCCCATCCTCCCTCTCTTCCTACATTATCACCCCAGGCAAACTATGTTGCCCCTGTGCCTGGCATGGAGGTAGATAACTTCATGGATGACTCACATTATTTTATCTTAACAGAAGGAGAATCCTTTCTCTCTCCCTAGAGATAATTCTTGAAGTCCTGGAGATGGTAAGCTGCTTGTTCTCCCAAGCGTGGGGAATCACTAACTGCTGTTGATGAGGTGGGCTGTCCTCTACTTCCCCAGCACCCTTCCCAGCCCATTATGATTTCACTGTCAGGAAGAGAAGTGTGTGTGTTGTGTGTCATTCATGTATACCACCCACTTTTTTGAAGATATTGTCATCTCAGGTTATATTTTTATCCATGCCAAGACCAGTGTCATCATTTGTTACTTCTGTGCTCAAGGTGATAGCCATCTCCATACCTCAGCCTGACAACCTCTTGAATTTCCCTTTTAACCCACTGGACACTCTCCCAGTTGTCAGGTGCAGGATTATGTCACACAGATGGATTTGTGGTGGGAACTGTCCCATCACAAAAATCTTTGACTCCCTAATTTAACTTGTTCCACACAACCTGCTGCCCCCACTCTTCTCTTGCTCTTTTCTCTGGCCTTCTGAGACCTCCAGACATCTGATTTTCTTATTTATCCCAATATTTCAATTCCACTTGAACTACATTTCTGGCTCTGGCTTGTGAGTTTAAAAGTGATCACAGCAATCAGACAACAAAAAAGGGATAAAAGGTATCCAAATCAGCAAGGAAGAAGTCAAAATGACTCTCTTCGCAGATGACATGATACTCTATATGGAAAATCCAAAAGAATCCACTCCCAAACTATTAGAAGTT
>NW_023209416.1:0-546 GCF_002007445.2 Ailuropoda melanoleuca
CAACTTTCTGGCTTCTCTTTCCATCTGCCCTTTCAACACAGGTGCTCTCCAGGCTTCTTTCTCTTCCCACATAGGCTGCCCTCCCAGGGTAATCTCATCCCCTCCATGGTTTTAATTACCACCATGATGTGGATGGTTCCTTCCTCTCTAAACTCTTAGCTCAGCTTCTGGTTCATCCATCCAGATAACTTCTGCTCATGCCCATTCTGGCGGCAGGCCAAGGTCAGCAAGTGTAAACTTCAGGGAGCACCTCTGTCTCTCCACACCTCCCTTCCCCTTCTGACTTCCAAGCCCACCCTGCCTCCAGTGTTTTCTAGATGGTTCTTGGCGCTTGCACCCAGTCTGGTCATAATTTGGAAATCCTAGACTCCTTTTCATGCATGCTTCACTTCTAGTCACTCATCCTGTTCAAGTTTTTATCTCAAACATTTCTCACATTTGACCTTTCCTTCTCATCCTCAGCCCCCAGTGGTGGCACTCATGTTCTCTCCCCTGGGACTTGCGACCCTCCTACTTAGCCACCTTACCTCCAGCGTTCCACCCTCA
>NW_023209417.1:0-546 GCF_002007445.2 Ailuropoda melanoleuca
CAGGAATCGATAGCTAATACAGTTTTCTGTATAAGGAAATAGCGTGCTGTCATAACACAAATTAATGTGTAACAAATTCATACTTAGTCTCATGTCATATAATTTCTGTATGAAATATCCTATCCTATTGATATCCATAATATCCTATTGGTTATATGGGTCAGGTCTATTTAATATAAAGGGAGAATATACAATCGCATGCATACTAGGGGTAAGGGTCACTGGGGACCACTTTGGAGGTTGGGTACCACAAGCACTGGTTTTTGAAATTAGATACATGACATAAGATTGATTGTAACCTTGAATTGTCAGCACACAAGCTTGTTTAAATCGTTGTTGGCCAGGGGCAACTGCGTCCCTCGGTTAAGCACCAGACTCTTGATTTTGGCTCAGGTCAAGATCTCAGGGTTATGAGATCAAGCTCTGGCCCAGCTCTGCACTGAGCAGAATCCTTTTTAAGATCTTCTCTCTCTTTTCCCTCTGCCTCTCCCCCCACCTCCACCACTTACGTGCACACTCACTCTCTCCCTCTCTTAAAAAAAAAAA
>NW_023209418.1:0-546 GCF_002007445.2 Ailuropoda melanoleuca
CCCCTGATGTTTGGGATGTTCATCTGAGGACCAGGGGAAGGGGGAAGATTGGGCATGAAGCTCCTACACATCTCTGGTGTCTCCTCCCCACACTGTGCCCCCAGGATAGAGATGAAGCTTCTTCTGACATAAGAAGCAGGGAAATTTGGAACTTTCCCCGCCCAGGTGGGCAACTGGAGCCAAACACACAATTGGTATTACCTTCCCCTGTCTGGCAAAGCAGACTTGCTCCCAAAATTTAGATTGTCATGGAATCAAAAGAGAAGGTAAACACGATACATAATCCTGGTGGATCTGCGATTCCTAGAAGCTTCCAATACTTTAACTCTATTTTTCTTAATCTCCATGACAGCCAGGAAAATTTTCCCTTTGCTTTCTTACCTGGCCTTACCCCAAACTGTGGATCCCTTCCACCATCTCTCTCCCTGGATCTTCTCTGCTCAGCTCTGACCATCAGACGTCTTTCATCTTACCTGGCACAACTCAAATTCTTCCATGTGTTTTAAATTCCGAAGATTGTTACAAGGCAAATGTGTTTGATCTAAA
>NW_023209419.1:0-546 GCF_002007445.2 Ailuropoda melanoleuca
TCACATAAAATTTAACTGACGATGATGAATATAATTTTCCACTTAAGCATATCTTCTCAACAATTACACTTTTATATTAAGTCACCATGGTTTACATGTTCCTCCAAGTACTTCCAGCCCTTCAAACTGATGTATTGCTGCAACAGTGGTTTTCACTTATTCTTAAAAGTTTGTATTTCCCCCCAAACAAAAGTATCAATCATCTGACAACCAACCTAGATCATAAACCCTTCACATTCTTCATAGTTCAATGCTAAACACGTCCATAAATGTATGATTTCTTGAATCAACATTTATTTACTAAAAGCTTTTTGATGAATGCATTATGTTGATTCTGTGGTCAAAATTAACATCAATATTTTCAAAATGACAACAATAAGGTACACAGAAAAATGAAAAAGAAACAAACTTTTGGTTTTTTGAAAATATATAAAGTTAAATTTATGCCTCTGATCTGAACTTTTTTCCAAAGAATCACTGAGTTTACAAACCCCTGCTCCCCAGAAAGATGGAGAATGACACATCTAGGGTCTTCTAAGCATGATC
>NW_023209420.1:0-546 GCF_002007445.2 Ailuropoda melanoleuca
CCCACTTGGGCAGGGGACACACACCTGGGGTGCTCGTCCCCACAGGGCCCCATGGCGGTGGGGGCAGGGCAGGAGGCAGGTACGCACTGGCAGGGAGAGGGGATCTCCAGTGCAGTCCAGAGCCACTCCCCGTCAGCCCTCCACCCCTGCTCTCTTCCCCTCTCTGCCCCCCAGGGACCTCCAGCAGCCACCCGGGGCTCTGGCAGTGCCATCTGGCAGCTAGGAGCCAGGGGGCCTGGGGCAGACAGGGCCACCTGGCCCTTCAGAAGCATAGAGTCAGGGGGACGCCTGAGACCCTTCCTGGCTTTGAGACAGTGGGGAGGTGCCCAGCAGGGGACGACGGGAGGAGGCAGGCTGCAGAGCCGCTGGGAAGTCAGTTACCAAACTCAAAACCCGAGAGTCTCCTGCCTCCTTGGAGTCGGTGTGGCTCAGGGAGGCCCCCAGGGTGCTCACCTTGGCAGCGGGGGGACAGGACAGTCTCGGGGGACCCGGCAGTGCGTTCTGTGCCTGGACCTGCACAGAACCTGGACCTGCGTGTGGGTCCTG
>NW_023209421.1:0-191 GCF_002007445.2 Ailuropoda melanoleuca
TGTTCATGGAAGCCTGACGAGAGTGCCACATAGTGGTGTCTGAGACACCACACAATCCAGGGAAATATCAATGAATATCATCTCACTTAAATAAGGGAGTGTAAATGAAAAAGTTCAAGAAATTCGAGGACTCAGTGCCCTTCGTATTGGTATTAAAGAAGAGCGTCCAGGATAACACCTTCAGCTATCAT
>NW_023209421.1:443-779 GCF_002007445.2 Ailuropoda melanoleuca
AAAACTGCTGGTGGCAATGGAACGAAAATGCCTAAACCATTTCTGTCTGAAACAACACTGTGCAGTGGCCTTCATAGCACTATCATCATCCTTCGTGAATAGGGAAATATGAGGGAAAGTGTTCACGGAAGCCTGACGAGAGTGCCACATAGTGGTCTCTGAGACACCACACAATCCAGGGAAATATCAACGAACATCTTCTCATTTAAATAAGGGAGTCTAAATGAAAAAGGTCAAGAATTTCGAGGACACAGCGCCCTTCTTATTGGTATTAAAGAAGAGCATCCAGGAAAACACCTCCAGCTAACATCCGTGTTTTCAATAGGGACCCAGATT
>NW_023209421.1:792-2262 GCF_002007445.2 Ailuropoda melanoleuca
TTTCCTTGGGACCCAGATTCCCCATTGGGTGAATGTGCCTTGGAAATATCCAGCACTTAGAACCAAGAAAAAAAGAGCGAAGATAAAGCCCTTGAAATCACATCGCCGTTAGAGAACGTGGAACAAATATCAAGATGCTATGTTACCGTGAGTGAAACACAATGAGCACAGCACTGAGAAACAAAATTTTGCCAAACCAGCCTCCAATNAACACGATGAACACAGCACTGAGAAACAAAATTTGGCCAATCCAGCCTCCAATGCAATTTTTGCTTCATAGGTAAATCTTACAAAAACTGCTGGTGGCAATGGAACGAAAATGCCTAAAACATTTCTGTCAGAAACAACACTGTTTAGTGGCCGTCTTAGCCTTATCATCATCCTTCATGAATAGGGAAACATGAGGGAAAGTGTTCACGGAAGCCTGAAGAGAGTGCCACATTATGGTCTCTGAGACACCACACAATCCAGGGAAATATCAACGAACATCATCTCAGTTAAATAAGGGAGTCTAAATGAAATAGTTCAAGAATTTCGAGGACTCAGCGCCCACTTATTGGTATTAAAGAAGAGTGTCCAGGATAACACCTCCAGCAAACATCCGCGTTTCCTTGGGACCCAGATTCCCCATTGGGTGAATGTGCCTTGGAAATATCCAGCACTTAGAACCAAGAAAAAAAGAGCGAAGATAAAGCCCTTGAAATCACATCGCCGTTAGAGAACGTGGAACAAAAAACAAGATGCTATGTTACCGTGAGTGAAACACAATGAGCACAGCACTGAGAAACAAAATTTTGCCAAACCAGCCTCCAATGCAATATTTGTTTAATGGGTAATTCCCATCTAAACTGCTGGTGGCAATGGAACAAAAATGCCTCAATCATTTCTGTCAGAATCAACACTGTGCAGTGGCCTTCATAGCAATATCATCATCCTTCGTGAATAGGGAAACATAAGGGAATGTGTTCACGGAAGCCTGACGAGAGTGCCACATAGTGGTCTCTGAGACAACACACAAATACAGGGAAATATCAACGAACATCATCTCTCTTAAATAAGGGTGTATAATTGAAAAAGTTCAAGAAATTCGAGGACTCAGCGCCCTTCTTATTGGTATTATAGAAGAGCGTCCAGGATAACACCTTCAGCTAACATGCACGTTTTCAATAGGTACCCAGATTCCCCATTGGTTGAATGTGCCTTGGAAGCATCCAGCACTTAGAACCAAGAAACAAAGTGCGAAGATAAAGCCCTTGAAATCACATCGGCCTTATAGAACGTGGAAAAAATATCAAGCTGCTTTGTTACCCTGAGTGAAACACGATCCGCACAGTACTGAGAAACAACATTTTGCCAACCAGCCTCCAATACAATGTTTCATTCATTCGTAAATCCCATGAAAACTGCTGGTGGCAATGGAACGAAAATGCCTAAAATATTTCTGTCAGAAACAACACTGTGCAGTGGCCG
>NW_023209422.1:0-546 GCF_002007445.2 Ailuropoda melanoleuca
CATTCTGGGATCGAGCCCCACATCAGGCTCCTCCGCTAGGAGCCTGCTTCTTCCTCTCCCACTCCCCCAGCCTGTGTTCCCTCTCTTGCTGTCTGTCTCTCTGTCAAATAAATAAATAAAAATCTTTAAAAAAAAAAAAAGATTATTCACCATGACCAAGTGGGATTTATTCCAGGCTGCAAGGGTGGTTCAACATCAAATCAATCAATGTGATACACTACATAAATAAAAGAAAGGACAAGAACCATATTATCCTCTCAATAGATGCAGAAAAAACATTTGACAAAGTACAGCATCCTTTCTTGTTTAAAACTCCTCACAGTGTAGGGATAGAGGATACATACCTCAATATCATAAAAGCCATCTATGAAAAACCCACAGTGAATATCATCCTCAAAGGGAAAAACTGAGAGCTTTTCCCATAAGGTCAGGAACTTGGCAGGAATGTCCATTATCAACACTGTTGTTCAACATGGTACTAGAAGTCGTAGCCTCAGCAATCAGACAACAAAAAGAAACAAAAGACATCTGAATCAGCACTCTTTG
>NW_023209424.1:0-546 GCF_002007445.2 Ailuropoda melanoleuca
TGTCTCCGGTTCCTCCACTGCGAATGTCCCAGCCCGAGACTTTCAGAAACCCCATTCCTGCATCTGGGAAGTCTCTCTGTACTTGAATGGGGTACTTGTATCTACAGAAGAAAAAAGCCGGTCACTAGAAAGGAAATGTAAAGGGAAGCAAAGCATCCAACTTGTGTATGTGAATACTGTCAGTTTTACTTTGCATGCATTTATTTGTTTACAGAAAATTGTGCAGAGTACTAACCTTATAAAAAGGCAGGCCTATTGTCAAGAACCTTCCAGTGCCCAAAGGAAGACAAAGGGAAACCCATAATATGCTCGTTACTGCTTACACTTTTAACTTCAGCTAATCATATCCTCATGTTCGTTGCATGTACACATTAAAGAAAATGTCAGTAATTAGTGGAAAATTTAACATAATGAATCCATGTAAAAACAAGGTTTTAATTACAGCATTTACACAGGTTACAAATTCCAACCTGCTTTTGTATAAGAGACAATCAGATCCATACTTTATTTTTTTAAAGCTATTTTAGGGAAGGGGGAAAAAAAAAA
>NW_023209425.1:0-546 GCF_002007445.2 Ailuropoda melanoleuca
TTCCTTGGATATACTTGGACATAGCTCATCCTTGTTGGGATGGCATCCACTTCGCAAGGATGACTCCAACCTCCGCATGGCTCTTAGGCTATAAGTCCACCTTGTGTGCCCGGCCCTGTGCCAGGCAGTAAATGAAGACAGCCCCAGACCCCAAGGAGCTCAGGGTCTGGGGGACAGAGACAAGGAAATGGGCAAGGAGAAATAGATGCAGGGGACAGTAACCAGGCTTTGGGTTAGGAAGGACCCCTTGACAAAGACGCACCAAAGCCTAGGTCTGCAGTAGGAAGAGGGGCTCACCAGTTTGCCATTTTCTTGCCCGAGAGGACCCTGATGTCCACACTGAAGCCTACCCTCCGTGTTCAGAGTCTGGCTGCTCGAAGAGTAGCCTTCCCTGACCCCTCTCTCATTTAGGGCTCAAGCCACCTCCAAGTCCTCACCAAGCCCTGTCAGGCTGTACATTCTGTGTTGTCCTGTCTCTGGGATCTCTGGGGCTTTCTAGCTTTCTCTTCTTCCTTTTCAGGACTCCTTTACCATGGTTAGAACTGC
>NW_023209426.1:0-797 GCF_002007445.2 Ailuropoda melanoleuca
CACTTCAAACGAAATGTTTGCTTCCTGGGTAAATCCTATCAAAACTGGTGGTGGCAATGGAACGAAAAAACGAAACACATACCCGTCAGGAACAACGCCGTACAGGGACCGTCTTAGCACTATCATCATGCTTCGTGAATAGGGAAACATGAGGGAAAACTGTCGCGGAAGCCTGACGAGAGTGTCACATTGTGGTCTCTGAGGCTCCACACAATCCAGGGATATATCAAAGAATATCATCTCTCATGAGTAAGGGATCATAAATGAAAAGGTTCTGGAATTTCGGGGACTCAGCCCCCTTCTTATTGCTAATAAACCAGAGCGTCCAGGAAAACACCTCCTGCTAACATCATCCTTTTCATTCCGGACCTCGATTTCCTTTGGGTGTATGGGCCTGGGAAGGATCCAACACTTAGTGCCAAGAAACAAAGTGTCAGGATAAAGCCCATCAGGTCACATCGGCCTTATGGAATGTGGAACAAGAATCAAGGTGCTTTGGTACAGTGAGTGAAACCCGACTAACACAGCACAGAGAAACAAAATTTGGCAAAAACNCCCGCTTCTAACGAAATGTTTGCTCCCTGGGTAAATCCTATCAAAACTAGTGGTGTTAATGGAACGAAAAGGCCATAAACATGTCCGTGAGAAACAACACCGTACCGGGACGGTCTTATCACGAGCATCACCTGTCGTGAATAGGGAAACATGACGGAAGATGGTCGCAGAACCCTGACGAGAGTGCCATATAGTGGTCTCAGAGACACCACACAATCCAGGGAAATATCAACGAACATCAT
>NW_023209426.1:1012-1239 GCF_002007445.2 Ailuropoda melanoleuca
AAGTCCCATCGGACTTATGGAAGGTGGGACAGGGATCAAGGTGCCCTGGTTCGGTGAGTGAAACTCGACGAACACAGCACTGAGAAACACAATCTGGCCTAAACACACTTCCAATGAAATTTTTGCTTCATGGGTAAATCCTGTCAAAACTGGTCATGCAATGGAACGAAAAGGCCAAAAACACATCCATCAGAAACAACACCATACTGGGAAAGTCTTAGCACTAG
>NW_023209427.1:0-546 GCF_002007445.2 Ailuropoda melanoleuca
CTCTGTTAGCCAGGATGGGGTGTGTTCTGCTGCCCTAAACATCCAGTCCCCGAACCTCAGCAGCCTGACCCAGTACGACCCTGTCTCCAGCTCAGGCAAGCCTCCAGACCAGCTGCCCCGTGGTGCTGGCCCAGCCCTCCAAGCTGCTTCGCGTTGCTGGATTTCCAGATGGGAAGGAGGGTCCCGAGTCATCTCCCCCGGGCAGCTCCATGTCCTGACACTGGTGGCACACACCGTTCCCACTCACGTTCCACTGCCCAAAGCCAGCAGCACGGCCACCCCTCATCTACGGAGCAACCGTCCCGGGTGCCCTGCAGGGAGCAGGGGTGGGGCGCTATGGAGAAGCAGCAGGGCCCCACACCCTCACCCTCATGAGAACGGGGACTGTCTCGTGGGGCGCTCACGGGTGGGCAGCCGCTAAGACGCACTCGCTGACTACGTGCCGACAGGAGAACTCAAAACGAGATGCAGCAGTGCGAGCCCAGATCCAGCACGTCGCGGCTCGGTCCCGTAGACACACGTTGTAGGTAAGTCCGTGCGCGATTC
>NW_023209428.1:0-546 GCF_002007445.2 Ailuropoda melanoleuca
CCTCTGTCATAGAAGCTCCCAAGTCGTGGTCCACGCAGAAGAGGAGAGACAAGACTGCAACTGACCATCAGCTGCACTCAGCAAATCACCACCCACGCACAGCGGCACCTGTTCCCTCCACGGGTCACAACCAGTATGCCTTCCCTATGACCCCCGTGCGCAAGGACCTGATACTCTTGACACGTCTCCGGAAGCTTCACCACATGGGGATCAACCGCTGGCAGAATGACTCAGCCGCAGCCCTTGCCCTGGGACCCCAGAGTGGCCTCCGCTGCACTGACCGGTACATAGAACACTCTGATGAACAGCCCGTTTGGTTCTCTCAACTACCTGCTGGTGTGGACATGATTCCCCGGCCCTGTAACTGAGGAAACTGAGGCCCAGGGGGTGAAATGACTAATGTGAACAAAGCAGAGACAATAAGCAGAAGGACCAGGGCTCTACTCTGAGATTTTCTGCACTCTTTGCACTTGGTCCCATGGAGTGGTCGGGATGTATCGGCGAGGGGTGAATGGGTCACGGTAACGCGAGAAATCACATACCTGA
>NW_023209429.1:0-546 GCF_002007445.2 Ailuropoda melanoleuca
CCTGTGGCCAACCTTGTGATCAGTAGAATGACCACATGAGGGTCTTATGGCAGACAGCCCCAAAATATTAAAAGATTTGGAGCAGCTGCAATAATAGTGACCTCCAGGGACCTAGTTCCTATCTGGTTTTCCAATAATGTATAAGCTTGGAGTTCTTATGTAAGCTCATGGAGAAGGGTAAGAAGCCCCGATAATGACAAGATTGAATTCCCCACCTGCCAGGCATACAGGGACTCAGAGCAGATTTAACTGGAGTTACAGAAATAGGAATGTGACATTTCTTACACCCAGGCATGGTAGAGCAACATTTATTCCCTCTGGTTTGGAGGGAAGGAGAATGCTAGCAGAAAACTCCAAGTTTCCATTCTTAAACCTAATGTCTAAGAATGCAGCTTCAACTGGGTCCACAGACCAAAGCTCCATAAATACCACCTCCGTTGCTGCATCTCTCCTGCCTGGCACTGTCCTTGATTTCCCCTCTTTGACCCTTAGAGGAAGGAAGTTCCAGCATCACTTCCGATCCCTTGGACATGAACTGGAACAGAA
>NW_023209431.1:0-546 GCF_002007445.2 Ailuropoda melanoleuca
CTTGCAGGGGTAAACAGGAGGCTTCTCTGACTTTGCCTGACCCCTGACCCCTGCAATCCATTAGAAACACTCCAGCTGAGAAGCTCTGCCTCCCCCCCAACAAGACACCTCGATGGGGGCTACTTACAGCTCCATCTCTATCGCCCCTTCATTTAGCTTCCCTTCTTTTTCTTGTTGGAAACAGAATCCCAGAATGACCCAATTTTGCTTTCTGATATTTCCACTCTAAACTGTTTGTGTTGGAAGTTGTGCCTGCCTTCCCTTCCCCTCTACCCACTCTCCTATCATTTCCTTTGAATCAGAGGTCCTTTGATGCTTTATTTATGTAAAATGTCTAGCATGTGTCTGGCACATAGTAGACATTCAAAATATGTTAGCTTAGTCCCTCTCTATCCTATCCTAACATATGTACAAGGAAAATAACTAGATCATATGGCAACAATACATACCAGATTTTCTGGGACAGCCCCAAATTTAAATAATTTTATCCTTTTCAAAAAGACAACATGTTAAATATATAATTACATGAAATTTAATTTTTAAGAA
>NW_023209432.1:0-546 GCF_002007445.2 Ailuropoda melanoleuca
CTCTCTCTCGCTCGCTATCTCTGTCACTATCTCTGTCTCTCTCTCTCAAATAAATAAAATCTTTTAAAAAATGAGGTGGAATGGGAGACCTTGGAAAATACAATCTGTCACAAGGTCATTAAATGGAGGATATACAAACATTAAATGTAGTATAATAATATTTAGGCAACAGAGAAGAAATTATGCAGAACAGCTAAGACAAAAATGGAGAAGGAATTCTGCTTCTGCTTATGGCAGAGTCGCTGCTACAAATGGAGTTAGCTTGTAAAAATCCTTGTGTAGTGAGAATACATACACATAGGCATATATATAGGCAAGCACACGTGCATATATACATATACATCATGTGTGTATGTGTATATGTAAACTTGTGTGCACAAAAGATTTGTATTAAGGATTAATAAAGAACTGCTACAAATCAGCAAGAAGAAGACAGTTAACTCAATTTTTTAAATATACAAAAGGCAAGAGCAAGCACTTTTTTTTTTTAAAGATTTTATTTATTTATTTGACAGAGAGAGAGACAGCCAGCGAGAGAGGGAACAC
>NW_023209433.1:0-2416 GCF_002007445.2 Ailuropoda melanoleuca
TGTATGTCTTCATTGGAAAAGTGTCTGTTCATACCTTCTGCCCATTTTTTGATTTGTTTATTTGTTTCTCATGTAGTGAGTTTGAGAAGTTCTTTGTAGATCTTGGATACCAGTCTTTTATCTGTAGTGTCATTTGCAAATATATTCTCCCATTCCGTGGGCTTCCTCTTAGTTCTTTGACTGTATCCTTGGCAGTACAGAAGCTTTTTATCTTGATGAAGTCCCATATGTTCATTTTATCTTTTGTTTCTCCTGCCTTTGGAGATGTGTCATGAAAAAGTTTGCTTTGGCCGNGCTCTGGCCGATGTCATAGAAGTTGTTGCCTATGTTCTCCTCTAGAATTTTGATGGATTCCTGTCTCACATTGAGGTCTTTCATCCATTTGGAGTTTATTTTTGTGTATGGTGTGAGAGAGTGGTCAAGTTTCATTCTTTTGCATGTAGCTGTCCAATTTTCCCAGCACCATTTATTGAAGAGACTGTCTTTTTTCCACCGGATGTTTTTTCCTGCTTTATCAAAGATTAGTTGCCCGAAGAGCCGAGGGTCCATATCTGGGTTTTCTATTCTGTTCCATTGGTCTATGTGTCTGTTTTTGTGCCAGTACCATGCTGTCTTTGTGATCACAGCTTTGTAGTACAGCTCGAAATCCGGCATTGTGATGCCCCCAGCTTTGTTTTTCCTTTTCAACAGTTCCTTGGAGATTCTGGGCCTTTTCTGGTTCCATACAAATTTAAGGACTATTTGTTCCAGTTCTTTGAAAAATGTCCTCGGTATTTTGATCGGGATAGCATTGAAAGTGTAGATTGCTCTGGGTAGTATGGACATTTTAACTATGTTAATTCTTCCAATCCATGAGCATGGAATATTTTTCCATCTTTTTATGTCTTCATCAGTGTCTTTCAAGAGTGATTTATAGTTTCTAGAATCTAGGACCTTTACGTCTCTGGTTAAGTTAATTCCAAGGTAACGTATGGTTTTTGGTGCTATTGTAAATGGGATGGATTCCCTAATTTCTCTTTCTTCAGTCTCGTTATTCGTGTATAGAAATGCAACTGATTTCTGGGCATTGATTTTGTATCCTGCCAGATTACCGAATTGCTGTATAACTTCTATTAGTTTGGGAGTGGTTTTTTTGGGGTTTTCCATATAGAGTATCATGTCATCTGCAAAGAGAGACATTTTGACTTCTTCCTTGTCAATTTGTATACCTTTTATCCCTTTTTGTTGTCTGATTGCTGTTGCAAGGACTTCTAGTACTATGTTGAACAATAGTGGCGAGAGTGGGGATCCTTGTCGTGTTCCTGATCTGAAGGGAAAGGCTTCCAGCTTTTCCCCATTGAGAATAATATTTGCAGTAGGCTTTTCATAGATGGCTTTTATGAGATTGAGAAATGTACCCTCTATTCCTACACTCTGAAGGGTTTTAATGAGGAAAGGATGCTGTTTTGTCAGATGCTTTTTCTTCATCAATTGAGAGGATCATATGGTTCCTGAGTCTTTTTTGTTGATATGATGTATCACGCTGATCAATTTGCGAATGTTGAACCACACTTGCATCCCAGGTATGTATCCCACTTGGTCATGGTGGATAATCCTTTTAATGTACTATTGGATTCTATTAGCCAGAATCTTGTTGAGGATTTTGGCGTCCATATTCATTAGGGAAATCGGTCTGTAATTCTCCATTTTGATGGGGTTTTTGGCTGGTTTGGGGATCAAGGTAATATTGGCCTCATAGAATGAGTTTGGTAGCTTTCCTTCTGTTTCTATTTTTTGAAAGAGCTTTAGGAGAATAGGTATTATTTCCTCTTTGAATGTTTGGTAGAATTCCCCAGGAAAACCATCCGGGCCTGGAGTTTTGTTATTTGGANGGGCCTGGAGTTTTATTATTTGGAAGGTTGTTTATCACTGACTCAATTTCTTCATAGTTAATTGGACTGTTTAAGAAATCAATTTCTTCCTGTTTCAGTCTTGGTAGTTTATAGGTTTCCAGGAAGGCCTCCATCTCTTCCAGATTGTTTAGTTTATTGGCATATAGCTGTTGATAAAAGTTTCTAATAATCCTTGCAATTTCAATGGTGCTGGTCGTGACCTCTCCCTTTTCAGTCATAATTTTAATAATCTCAGTCCTTTCTCTTTGTTTTTGGACAAGTTTTGCCAGTGGTCTATCAATTTTATGGATTCTCTCAAAGAACCAGCTTCTAGTCCTGTTGATCTGCTCTACTGTGGTTCTGNGCCTGTTGATCTCCTCTACTGTACTTCTGTTTTCTAATTCATTAATTTCTGCTCTAATCTTGGTCAACTGCTTCCTCGTGAGTGGATTGGCCTGTCCCTCTGTTGCTCTTCCAGGTTCTTGAGGTGAGAATATAAAAACTGCATTTTCGATTTTTCTATCCTTTTGAGTGAGGCTTGGATG
>NW_023209434.1:0-546 GCF_002007445.2 Ailuropoda melanoleuca
ACCACCACTGAAATTTAAAAAGCAGGGAAACCAATATCACAGAAATAAGGAAAAAACAGAAAGACTAATAACCCCACACACAGAATTATGGAAACACATAGAAAGGACATACAGGAACACATGCCTTAGATAAATGGTTCCCTGAAAGAAATCGTAGGGCCAGTTGGCAGGACATAAAAAGAGCGTTCCAAGGATGCCTCCCACGTAAACAGATGGTAGGTAAGTGCAGGTACGCGGCACCAACAGACACACACAAGCCCACCACGTTCACTTTCACTGTACAAAGAGACTTTCGTAGGACTATTAAATCACAGCTATCAACCGAAATAGGCCACTAGCATGGTAGACATACATACAGGATTAGGATGGCGCTGGCTGCCTCTAGCCCTTCAGCTCACGCAACAACAGGGGCTCCAGAGTCGTGGGCAGCTCACTTCGGAGCACCAGGAATAGCAGAAAGTGATCCGGGAACTCATTTTACAGCCACCTCGGTTACAAAGCTCTGTGATCCATGGGACTTACGATGGAATTGCCATCTAGTTTACA
>NW_023209435.1:0-546 GCF_002007445.2 Ailuropoda melanoleuca
GCTGGGATCACACCCTGAGCTGAAGGCAGACGCTTAACCGCTGTGCCACCCAGGCGTCCCTGGAATTAATTTGATCTAATACAAATTGGTCTGCATTCAAATTTATCTATTGATCTAAATGGCCTGACTGTTCATGCTTAGGCTGCAGCCTTTTCTATTATGGCTTGCTTTTATAATTGTTTAAATTTTATACTTGCCATAATCACACATTACTACATAAGGTAGCTAGATATTGGAGAGAATAGTGTATAAATGCTGTACCCACATTTATACATGTTTATGTATAATATAGATATTTGCTTAAATTCCTTTATACGTTATCTGATCATTTCAAATTGGGGCCAATTAGAAACTCTCTGTGTTACTGCCTTAGCACTCATGGTGAGTGTTTGATGATGTTATTTACTAACACTGATATGACTTACACTGGAATTTATTAAATCACTAGCTTGATTTGTCTTTTGTTAACTAGTTTGCTTTTGTGGTTGCTAAAGCAGGAATAACATTAAGAGTATAGGTGACTCAGGGAGCCTGGGTGGCTCAGTC
>NW_023209436.1:0-546 GCF_002007445.2 Ailuropoda melanoleuca
CTTCTGGATGAAGAGCTGAGCTGTGTGCTGCTTTGCGGAGAGTGCCCCGTTGTCTGTCCCCAGGCGTCTCGCTGGCTTTCCCGCCCTTCAGTGCTCCCTTAGTGAGGCCTGGCCCCATCTTCCTGCTGGTGACAAGTGAGCTTGCCACACCCAGGGAATGGAATTTGTTCAAGGACACAGGGTTTCAGGACTAGCCCAAAGTCTGTATAGCTTGAGCTATATAACCAGTGTCCTTAATTCACCAGGGAGTGGTCTTGCCAGGACTCAGAGTAACAATTATAATAACAAAAATAATAACGGTGATACCTAATACCTGCTAATATGTGTCCCTGCGTATCATGTTCTGTTCATCATGCTTACAACATTTATTGAGTGCTTGCCATGTGCTAGTCCCTCTGTAAGCACTTCATCAACCCATGAAACAATCCTCTCAGGCACGTGCTATTTCTACCCCAGTGTTCGAATGGGGTAAGTATGGCAAGTAGCTTGCTTGGCTGAGAAGCAGCATCCTGAGTTCTGAACCCAGGAACTCTGGCCCCAGAGCCC
>NW_023209437.1:0-554 GCF_002007445.2 Ailuropoda melanoleuca
CAGGCGAAGATCCCATCAAAAAGGAGGATTACAGACCTATCCCTGATGAACATGGATGCCAAAATACTCAACTGGATCCTAGCCAATAGAATCAAACAATATATTAAAACGATTATCCATCATGACCAGATGGGATTTATTCCTGGAATGCAAGTGTGGTTCAACACTCGCAAATGAATCAGTGTGATAGAGCACATTAATAACAGAAGAGGCAAGAACCATATGATCCTCCCAATTGATGCAGAAAAAACATTTGACAAAATACAGCATCCTTTCCTGATTAAAACTCTTCAAAGTGTAGGGATAGAGGAAACATACCTTAATTTCATAAAAACCATCTATGAAAAGCCCACAACAAATATAGCCCTCCCTTAAGATCAGGAACAGGACAAGGATACCCACTCTCACCACTATTGTTCAACATAGTANGGTTCAACATAGTACTAGAAGTCCTGGCATCAGCGATCAGAGAAATAAAACGTGTTCAAAGTGGCAAAGAGGTCAAAGTCTCTCTTCAAGATGACATGACCCTTTTGTGGAAAACCCAATAGACT
>NW_023209438.1:0-546 GCF_002007445.2 Ailuropoda melanoleuca
TAGATATTTATATATTTATTTTTAACTATATTTTTAAATTTAAAATTTTTAAATTTTATTTAAATTCAAGTAATTAACATAGTATATTATTAGTTTCAGAGATAGAGTTCAGTAATTCATCAGTTGCATATAACATTCAGTGCTCATTACATCATATGCCTTCCTTAATGCCCATCACCCAGTTACCCATCCCCCACCAACCTCCCCTCCAGCAACCCTCAGTTTGTTTCCTATAGTTAAGAGTCCCTTATTGTTTGTCTCCCTTTCTGATTTCATCTTATTTGATATTTCCCTCCTTTCCCCTATGATCCTCTGTTTTGTTTCTTAAATTCTGAGTATGAGTGAGATCATATAATTGTCTTTCTCTGATTGACTTACTTGCTTAACATAATATCCTCTAGTTCCATCCATGTTTTTGTAAACGGTAAGTTCATTTTTTGACGGCTGAGTAATATTCCATTGTATATACCCCACATCTTCTTTTTTTTTTTTTAAGATTTTATTTATTTATTTGACAGAGAGACAGCCAGCGAGAGAGGGAACACA
>NW_023209440.1:0-546 GCF_002007445.2 Ailuropoda melanoleuca
AGAATGTTGGAAGGGCCTCTCAAAAGTGCACATAAGGTGTCAGCTTGGGGAAGACATTCCATAGTAGTAGAGCATTGTCCTTCAAGCTGTGGTACCGTACACTTCAAATCAATGAGACTGTAAGGCAAAGAGCTAAAAGACACGGGTCTATGAAACAAATGGTGGAAGTAGAAGGTCTTCAACTCATCATGACTCCTCTTTATCCTCTTAGAGAATTTGTGCTTTCTGTCCCTGCAGTTTAGTCTCTAACAGACTAAATACCTTGGTGCCTGAGTAGGGCGTGGAGTGGGGTGGAAACCCCAACCAAGGGCACAGTAAATGTTCAACTAAATTCAAACCTAAAGCTGCTACCCAGTCATTTTGGGCTCCTCATACCAGCAGACCAGTGGCTAGATAAAGAGTGACCACACTGGCAGGAGTAACTGACCATATTCTTATGTAGACCCTGGGGCGGTGAGGAGTCTGTCAGGACTCTGGGCATTCAGCAAGTTGCTTCTCACTGTTTCCATGTCCACTGATAATTATGAATGAGCAGTTTCAGGGACC
>NW_023209441.1:0-546 GCF_002007445.2 Ailuropoda melanoleuca
TCCTTAAAATGATTGTATTCAGTTTGTCAGTTTCAACACAAAAAATTAATACAACTACACTTAAATTATTTTCAACAAAGTTGAAAATACAAAATTCAAGGGGCGCCTGGGTGGCTCAGTCAGTTAAGCATCTGCCTTTGGCTCATGTCCTGATCTCAGGGTCCTGGGATGGAGCCCTGCGTCCGGCTCCTGGCTCAGCGGGTGTCTACTTCTCCGTCTCCCTCTGCCTCTCTCACCTGCTCATGCTCTCGCTCTCTTTCTGTCTCCCTCTGTCTCGAATAAATAAGAAATCTTGAAAAAAATACAAAATTCAAATACACATACACAAAATAACATCCTAATTTATACATTGACGTTTCACCAGTGAAGAAATACAAATACAAAGAAATTATGCCTCTGCTAGTTATTCAAATAAAATTTAAAATTAACTTAAATTTTTGTGTGTGTATCTTGAGCAGATTATCGTCATTGCTCCTCCACTGGGTTCTGGGATCTGTCCTTCGCAGGTAGAGTCAGCCCCTCAGGAGTCAAGTTAATTTTCCTAAA
>NW_023209442.1:0-546 GCF_002007445.2 Ailuropoda melanoleuca
TCTCCAGACAGGGTTCCCTGGCCCCGTGAGACAGCTTGTCACTGCTTTCCTCCGAGTGCCTTGACTCCTGGGGGGTCTCAACATGCCTTCCATGGGCCCCAGGCACCTTCACCTTCGAGAGCTCCATTTACCATAAAAAAATAAATATATTTTATGATTGCTTTGGTATAAAGATGAATATAATCTTTTACCCTAAAAGGCCAATTAATTTCCCTTCTGACTTTAAAAGAAATTACAACATTGCTATGTGAGGATGTGGAGAAAAGGGAACCCTACGCTCCCTTGGTGGGAATGTAAATGGGTGTAGCCACTGTGGAAAATAGTATGGTGGTCCCTCAAAAAATTAAAAATAGAGCTACCCTACAATCCAGTAATTCCACTCCTGGGCATTTAACCAAAGGGGACAAAAACACTAACTTAAAAAGATATATGCACCCCCATGTCCATTGCAACATTATTTATAATAGCCAGGACATGGAAGCAGTCCGTATGTCCATAGACAGATGAGTGCATAAAGATAATGTATTGTGTATACACACACACAGA
>NW_023209443.1:0-546 GCF_002007445.2 Ailuropoda melanoleuca
TCTGTTCCATTGATCTATGTGTCTGTTTTTGTGCCAGTGCCATACTGTCTTGATGATTACAGCTTTGTAATGGAGCTTGAAGTCTGGAATTGTAATGCCACCAGTTTTGGTTTTCTTTTACAACATTCCTTTGGCTATTCAGGTTCTTTTCTGGTTCCACACAAATTTTAGGATTATTTGTTCCAGTCCTGTGAAAATAGTTGATGGTATTTTGATAGGGATTGCATTGAATGTGTAGATTGCTCTAGGTAGCAAAGACATTTTAATAATATTTATTCTTCTAATCCATGAGCAATGAATATTTTTCCATTTCTTTGTATCTTCCTCAATTTCTTTCATGACTGTGGTATAGTTTTCTGAGTACAGATACTTTGCCTCTTTGGTTAGGTTTATTCCTAGGTATCTTACAGTTTTGGGTGCAACTGTGAATGGGGTCGGCTCTTTATCTTTCTTCTGTCTCATTGTTTGTGTGTATAAATGCAACTGATTTCTGTGCATTGATTTTATATCCTGCCACTTTGCTGAATTCCTGTATGAGTTCTAGCA
>NW_023209444.1:0-546 GCF_002007445.2 Ailuropoda melanoleuca
GGCTGGGGATCGGGGAGGCGGCTGTAGCCCAAGGGTCCGCCAAGGGCCAGGACAGAGAGGGGCGGACGAGGGTAGGGGACACAGAAGGAAGGGAGAGAGGCGGTGGCCGTCCGGGCAGTGGGGCACGGGGCAGTCCGGGGTGGGAGGCAGGGGTCGCGGCGCGCCGGGTCCTCACCGCTGCTGAGCGTGGAATCGCAGTGCCAGCTGTCCAAGCTGGCAGGTTTCCGGCAGGACTCCCACAGGGACAGGTAGTACTGGTGTTCGGCCGTGACCCAGGCCGGGCTCAGCACGGCCCCCAGGTCCAGACACAGCGCCAGGAAGATGCACACCAGCCCGACCAGCTTCAGCGGGGTCAGCACCGACACGCGCACCTCCTCCATGCCGCTGCCCTCCGAAGCCATGCCCCGGGCGCCGCAGCTGCCCGCCCCGCCGGAGGCGAGGTCGCCAGCCGGGACCGGAGAGCAGGGAGCCGGACCTCCTCTGGAGGGAAGCAGCAGAGCCGCCGCGCGCCGCGAAGGTGGGTCTGCGAGGGGTACCGGCCGGGGT
>NW_023209445.1:0-2073 GCF_002007445.2 Ailuropoda melanoleuca
TCCCCTCTGAAGCCCTCAGTTTGTTTCCCAGAGTCCATAGCCTCTCATGGTTCATTCCCCCTTCTGTTTACTCCCCCTTCATTCTTCCCTTCTTTCTCCTATCAATCTTCCTGTTTCTTATGTTCCATAAATGAGTGAAACCATATGATAATTGTTTTTCTCTGCTGTATGATTTGTTTTTTTGTAAGTAAGCTTCACGCTCATGCAGGGCTTGAACTCACAATCCTGAGATGGAGACTTGAGCTGAGATCAAGGGTCAGATGCTCAAATGACTGAGACACCAAGCCATCCCAATTTCTTTGTATATTTCTGATATTAACCCTTTATCAGATATGTCATTTGCAAATATCTTCTCCCATTCCATAGGTTGATTTTCTGTGAAGATTTTTAATTAATTAATTAATTAATTTATTTATTTATTTATAGACTGTGCACAAGCAGGGGGAAGGGCAGAGGGAGAGAGAGAGAATCTCAAGCAGACTCCATGCTGAGTGTGGAGCCGTACATGGAGCTCAATCTCACCACCCAGAGATCATGACTTGAGTTGAAATTAAGACTCAAACTTTTAACTGGTTGATCCACCTTACATAGATTGCCTTTTAATTTTATCAACTGTTTCCTTCACTGTGCAATAGCTTTTTATTTTGATGTAGTCTCAAAAATTTATTTTTGCTTTTATTCCCCTTGGCTGAGAAGACAGATCTTGGAAAATGTTGCTGACACGGGCACATTGAATGTAGAGGATGTAGCAACCTATTGTGCAGTGCCTTTTTCTTTGTTCACTAGAACTTAGCACTTTAGAACAGTATCCTATGTGCGTTGTTTACCCCCTGCTGTTGTATCTAAGTCGATTTTCCTTTTAATGCATATGTCTGAAGTGACTCTTTGCAGGTTGTGGTCTGTGCTTGCTCTCTGGTGTTAGTAGGACCCAGGCAGGCCAGCTCTGCATGGGCATGCCTGCTGAAAAGCTTGGGAGCTGCATGGTAGTGTTGTCAAATTTAGGTTAGGCCACTATTCCTATGCTGAATCCTCTGAAGTACTGTGGGGACTAGGAGCTGAATGCTGGGGTGACTCACTGCATGAGGATGGGTATAGTGTGGAATGGTGGCAGGCCCACTGTATGACAGTGACTGGAGCCATGTGGCTCAGGTTAGCACAGTGGCTGGGCACTGTGTGCATCTTTGCACTGCACTGTGGCTGGGAAGAGTGGGGAAGCAGTTGTGCACCCAGTGGCTGTAGCTTTACGAAAATTTGCCTAAGGGCACCTGAGTGGCTCAGTTAGTTAAGTGTCTGCCTTTGGCTCAGGTCATGATCCCGGAGTCCTGGGATCCAGTCCAGTGTTGGGCTCCCTGCTCAGCAGAGAGTCTGCTTCTCCCTCTGCCCCTCCCCCCTGGCTCATTCTCACTCTCTCACTCTCTCTCTCACGTGCAGAAATAAATAAAATCTTAAAAAAAAGAAATAAAAAGAAAATTTGCCTGAGATCCCAGCTGACCAAAGAAGGCTTATTCTCAGGCTATATTTCACAGTTTGCTTATTTTCTTTAGTGACATATTTGAATTATTTTCTCTCTCTTCTTTACTTATCTATTACTGGTTATTGATTTTTGGTTACCATTAGGTTTGTATATAACATCAGCATACAGCAGTCTATTTGAAGCTGCCGATCTCTTATATTTGGACTCATCCTTTCTCATCATCTCCCCATATTTTAGGTATATGGTATAAAATTTTACATCCTTCTATTTTGTGATTCCCTTGACTACATTTACAAACATAATTGTTTTTCATATTTTTATTTACGGTCTTTTCTTTCCACTCAAAGAGTGCCCTTTATATTTCTTGTAGAGCTGGTTTAGTTATCCTGAATTCCTTTAGTTTTTGTTTGTCTGTTAAACTCTTTATCTCTCCTACTTTGAATAATAGTTTTGATTAAAAAAATAAATTTGAAAGGAAAGAGGAAATAAAAATAAAGTTTATATTTTTTTCTTTCTGAAATTACCAACACAAACTACAAATGTACCCCTCATATTCCAAACATAGGTCTCATTCTTAATCAATATAAATCTTTTTTTTT
>NW_023209446.1:0-546 GCF_002007445.2 Ailuropoda melanoleuca
ACACACACACACACACACAGGCACAGCAGCTCTGCTTTTTGTGTTGTTTTTTCTGGTGAAGACGTGTTACCACTAATTGCTTAGGGGGAGAGATTTGTCGGAGCACTAGCAGAACTCAATGGTAAATAATTTGAAAATAATCAAAAGAGAAGTTCACTTTGACACTAACCTGACACCTGGAAGAGAGCAAATGAGGGAGGAAAAGCGGCCTTGGAGCATGCACAGGGCTCCTGGCCGATTCTGACCATGACGTGCGCACATGTGTGTGCGTGTGTGTGTGTTGAGAAATCAGTCACGAGGCACACAAATAAAGGATGCTTCAACAAAATGCACTGGTGGTCACACAACAGATAGGTCTTCAGCATAACGCAGACACAGTCACCAGAATGTAAGCTGCAAAGTTGAAATAGGGCCGTGGTTTTTTTTTTCCTCCTGTTCTCCCTTACAGGGTAACAGACCATGCCGCAACTTACTGATTTATTTTTTGTTGTTCTCCACAATTCTCTGTGTTGACTGGACTCCAGCGGGCGGCTCTGCTGCAGCTCA
>NW_023209447.1:0-546 GCF_002007445.2 Ailuropoda melanoleuca
TTGATAAGTTCTTTATAGATTTTGGATACTAGCCCTTTATCTGATAAGACATTTGCAAATATCTTCTCCCACTCTGTAGCTTGCCTTTTAGTTTTATTGACTGTTTCCCTTTTTTGCCTCTGTATAGCCCAGTCCCCACTGTATTTGTTTAGTAGCTATCACTCTTCCCACTTGTTTCAGGCATTTCTGCATAACCAACCATCCCAAAACTTAGTGGTTAAAAGCAACAATTTATTATTTCTTGGGAAATTGGGTCAGGAATTCAGACAGGGCTTGACTAGGCTGTTCTGCTCTTCTTGGCACTGGCTGGTATCACTCAGCTGCACTCAGCCAGTAACTGGGTTGGCTTGAAGGTCTCAGAAGTCTCCACTCGTGTTTTGGCACTTTAAGGCTCTTCCATGTGGCCTATCTCTTCACATTTGTCTCTTATCAACCTGTAGTACAGTTGAAGCTTCTTAAAGCATGGCAGCTGGCTTCTCAGAGGGGGTTGTGGAAGCTGCCAGTTCTTTTTAAGGCCTTAATTCAGTCCCAGAACTTCATTTATGC
>NW_023209448.1:0-1588 GCF_002007445.2 Ailuropoda melanoleuca
ATCTGGATGAAGGAAGGTAAAATGTATAAATTATTTCCCTGTGAAGGAATTCTAGCAGTGATTACTTTTTACGGAAATAAAACACTTCAGTGTCAGTACAGGCTAAGGCAAGAAATTCTCAAGTATATCAGACACACTGCTTGATAGGTTAAGATGAGGACAAGTGACTTTGCCAAGGAGCAGTTTCAGTAGTCACCATGGAAGCTGGACTGTAATGAATAAGTATAAACACCCCTTAGAGTATTTTTACGGAGAAAGGTAACAGAGAAATGGATGATAACTGAAAAAGAATGTGGAATTCATTGGGATTTTCTTTCTTTTTTTATTTTAAGATGGGGGCTTTTAGAGTATGTTTGTATGCTGCTGGAAATGATCCAATAGAGATAGATATGGTTATTTAATTTAATTTTGTTTACATTTCCAAATGTTAGAAAGCTTATTGATTGTATTACATTGTCTTTTAAAGATTATAGTAATTGTCTTTAGTACTCCTATTCATGCAGTTTTGGGGCATGAAGTTGTTTATTCAGAACTGGTTCCACAGTGAAGTATGCTCATATAATCGAATGTGCAGATACTATCATTCATAGATTTAAAAAAAAATACATATAATAGTAAATATACAAACACTTAGGCCATTCTGAATAGAACTAATCATTCCTTGATGATTTCAGATATTCGGTGCCTTTGACAGTATCATGAATAGCTATGATTTTGTTAGGGACTTTGAAGTATCTGTTTATATTAATTTAATGTTTGTTTAGATCTGGGGAAAGGGGAAAGATTTTATTTATTTACAATTGCAAAATAAACTCTTAATCTATCATAGATTATTACNATTAATCTATCATAGATTTATTACTTTTGGATAAAGTTCCAAATTACAAAAGCCGTGGTTCCTGTACCAACAGTGTCATTGACACATATTGTGTGCTCAGTAAGTGTGTGTTTGTGAATAAACGGTTGAACGAATAAATGAATGCCCATTGATGAACTTCTTTAGAAGAAGCAAATCTTTAGTTTATTGAAAGTAGATTTTAAATATCGCCTAGGTATGAAGTCTTTTTATTTAAAAAAAATGTGTAAGATTCAGAAATTATTTATACTTAGAGGTAGAAATGGAATAATAATAGATTGATTTGCTCTCATATTACTTAGAAACACTTAAATATTACTCTCACCACATATTGTAAAGCACATGTTTTGAAGGCAGATATCCTGGATTTGAATTCTGGGTCTACTCCTGACCAGCTGTATGGGCTTAGGGAAGTTACTTATTTCTGTGCCTCATTTTCTTCCTGTGTAAAATACCTAATATAATTACCTACATTTATAAGATTGTTGTGAGGCTTAAAATACCCTGAAAACGTAGTGAAGTGTTCATAATAATGCATAGTAGTTGCACAGTAAATCCTCAGAACACTAATATCGTGATTATTAAAAAAGGATTTCTTTCATATAAGAATTTAATTTNTTATAAGAATGTAATTTGAACTCTCCAAATAGGTTTTAGAGCCAGTAAAAGCTTGTTTTTGTTGAAAATGACAACAAAAAAATGTGGTATATTTCTTTGTATCAAATAATGTAA
>NW_023209449.1:0-546 GCF_002007445.2 Ailuropoda melanoleuca
TGACTTGTTTCTCTTACAGGCTGCCCTCCGGGTGGTCTTTCTTGTCTTCTCTCCGCATGTCATCCACCCCATGGAGGGGGGATGCTTGGCCCGAAATGTCTGTGTTTCGGCGAGGAACCGAGACACCCGCCCGCCCTCCCAGCGGCCGCTGGGCGCGGGCAGTGCTGGGTGGTGTGGTGCTGGTGCCGGGGCCACCCCAGCGGGGCTCCGGGGTCGGGGACCCTGCCCTGTGCGGCCCCTGCTGCGGGACAACCCCGGCCGCAGGGAGACCGGGCCTCGGCCCCTCTGCTGATCTCGAATACGAGGCTTAGAGCTTCACTCCTTTGGCACTACCGCGCACCCGTCTTCCTAGCGGGTCCGCTTGGGTCACGTGCGCGTGCGCAGGCGGGGGTAGAGGGCGCGGCCGCCGGCAGGGGCGGAGGTCACCGAGGGGTCGTGACCCTGGCTGACCCGCGGTTTCGCCCCCGTGCCTGGAGGCCGCTCACCAAGGCGCAGACTTGGGGGGGGGCGCGTTTGCGAGGACGCCGCCCCGAGAGGGAGGCGCCG
>NW_023209450.1:0-546 GCF_002007445.2 Ailuropoda melanoleuca
TGATTGCTGGAGAATCAAGCAGAATGACAGCACATCAACTAGTGAGCAGCTCATAGAACACGGTCTCTAGAGGCAGCCTTCCTGAGTTCAAATCCACACTCTGCCACTTACCCGCTGTCCACCCTGGGCTAGCTCTTTAACCTCACTGTCTCTGTTCTATCACCTGTCAGATGGAGATAATTATACCTACCATGCAGAGTAATCACGTGGACCGAGTTTTTGTAAATGCATAGGGCATGCGTGGTACATAGCAGGAACTGTGTGTTTGATAAATGACAAAAATTAGATCCACCATGGACTTGGTGTTACGACTGGTATTGAAATCTGAGAATAGAAAATACCTCATATTACCTTTCCCCTTTAATGCATAATGCTGAATTAGTTGGTCATAGATCTCAGAAGACTCTAAAAAGATAATTATTTTTTTCCTAGACTTATTCTTTTATTTGGGTTAGAAATCATTTTCCCCACTTAATAGATGAAGCAATGGAAATTTCAAAAGTTTAAATTACTTACTAAAAGTGAAAAGGAAAAAAAGAAACTTAG
>NW_023209451.1:0-546 GCF_002007445.2 Ailuropoda melanoleuca
TGAAAAACAAATTTCCAGACCGGCTATGACAATGCAATCCATCTGGCTTCTTTTCTTTTTTATTTAATTTATATATTAAATAACTATAAATGCACATCTTGAATTATTTAAAAGCTATTCGGGGTGAGACCGGGAGGAGAGAGTATTCTGCCCTTCTGTCCCCTGGCCACTTCGTTTCCCCCTACCTCCCAAAGCATCACTCTTCGGTTTCTGGGATATTCTCCGTCTGACTCCTTTCCAACTAGGTAGCTATACATCTCTCTTATACATTGGCCGTGGAGGGTGCATGTGGTGCCCTCCCACTTGCTAATGGAGAATTATCCAGGTCATTCTTTTCAATTTCTGGTCATCCGCTGTTTCTGCTACTTTCCTGATTTTTGTGTCCACTTTTAGTTACATCTTTTGTAGCATTGAGTATTTCAAAAGTTACACCAACAGTTATGAAGCCCATGATAGCTCCCCTTTTATGCTCCCTACTTTCCTGTGGTTGACTGTGTAAACTATTTAAAATTTGGAATTTTTTTATGCATCAGAAAAGTGAACCAC
>NW_023209452.1:0-546 GCF_002007445.2 Ailuropoda melanoleuca
ATGATTCATTAGTTGCGTTTAATACTCATTCTTATCTCTGAAGAAAATCTCGAAACCTAGAGCTACATAAGCGATCAGCTTTCCTATAGATGTAGATTTCTCAGCACTCAGCATTTGTTTTTTGAAGACTAAAACAATCTGGAAATAGACCAGTGGAATTGGGTGCTATCATGGAATTCTTAGTGAAATTTGCTATAATTACTTGTGGTTTGGTATTTTTTGCGTTAAATCTTGTGGGTCACTGTAATTTTAAAACTGTGTAAGACAGTGAATATGTCCACTTCCTGACTAGGATAACAGGCATTTACAAATTGTAATATTAGCACATTTATTTGCTAATTCTCAATATTAATTTGGACCTTTTCAGATACCCTTTGTCTGGGTTGGGAAAACGTGGGGCAATAAGTATATATATAAAGGTTTCTGTAAAAATCAGAGTTCACTGGAATTCTTGTGCCTCAAATGAACATTGATTAAGGCAAAGGAAATTAGATTAAGATAGTAGATGTCAATCATCTATGGGGGTTCAAGCATATATTTCAGTTC
>NW_023209453.1:0-546 GCF_002007445.2 Ailuropoda melanoleuca
CCAGAACAGGACACAGGGACATCAGGGTCCCAGCTCCGTCCCCACCCACAATAGCGGCAGCCCTTCGAGTTTGCGTGCCCTGCGGCTGTTCGGCAGGGCTTGCGGGGGGCCCTGGGCCCCGCCCAGACCGATCCTGCTCCAGCTCCTTGGGGGAAGGGGCACGGCGGCCATCCAAGGCCGGGCGGGCCAAAGGCCCGGCACCCGTGACCCGGCTGGGTGCCCCTTCCCCCCTCCTGCCTGGTGGCTTCCACCTCTCTAGTCCCGCCCAGACATGGCGGCCACCAGGGTCTCGAGCCTTGGCTTCCCGGTGCTGGCCCCGCAGGGTAGCAGGACCTCGCCCTGTGTCCCCTGCCTGTCTCTGGAGCCTCTCAGGTCGCCAGGAGGGAGGGGCGCGTCGCCCTTCCAGCCCGGGACTCCCATGTCAGCGCTGGGCTCACGCGACCGCTGAAGAGTTCTGCTTGACGGCAGTATTGCGCCAGGAATGCCAACCGGCCCTTCCCCCAGGGCCTCTCCCTCCGCCCTTTGGCGAAGAAAAAAGGCCACACC
>NW_023209454.1:0-547 GCF_002007445.2 Ailuropoda melanoleuca
AAAAAAAATTATCAAGAACCATGAAAATCACAACTCAAATGAGAAAAGATGGTTAACTGACACCAATAACGAGTGAATCAGATATTGGAATTCTATGACAAGGATTTTAAAGCACCTAAAATAAAAATGATTCAACAAACAATTACAAATTGTCTTAAAACAAATAAAAAAAAGGGAAAATCTCAGCAAAGTGATAGAAGTCATAAATGGAAATTACTTAACTGAAAACTATAACAGCAAACAGAAAACAAATAATAAAGTGGCAGTAATAAAGTAACTATAATTATCTGAAGAAGAAATGGTTTCAATTCAAAAGGAATCAATCTACCAGGAAGACATAACCATCCTAAATGTGTATGGACCAAACAACATGAAGCAAAAGCTGAAGTGAAAAGAGAAGTAAGCAAATTCACAATTATAGTTGGGACCTCAACACCCTCTTCTCAGCAACTGAAAGAACTACTAGACAGAAACTGGGCAAAGATGTAGAAAATCTGAACAACACATCAGCCAACAGGATAGACAGAGTGCTCTTTATATGAACACT
>NW_023209455.1:0-547 GCF_002007445.2 Ailuropoda melanoleuca
CATAGATGGACCCAGAGGGTATTTTGCTAAGTGAAATATGTCAGACTGAGAAAAAACATATATTTTCACTCATATGTGGAATCTAAAAACAAAACACCAAAACAAACACCAAATAAATAAACAAACAAACAAACAAAAGGCAATATCAAACCTATAGAGAACAAACTGATGGCTGCAAGAGTGGGGTTTTGGGAAGATGGGCAAAATGGGTGAAGGGGAGGGGAAGATGCAGATTTCTAGTTATGGAATGAATAAGTCACGGGATTAAAAGGCACATCATGAGAAATATAGTCAATGATATTATAATAGTGCTGTATGATGACAAAAGATACCTAAACTTGCGGTGAGCATAACATAATACTTGTTGAATCACTATATAATACACCTGAAACTAATGTAACATTGTGCCTCAACCAAGTTTAAATGAATAAATAAATAGGTGGTATAAGAATATCTTGAATTCACCTTCTCATTTGGACACACCGAATCAACAGCTGCATATGGAACAATCCCTCTGACAAAGTACTGGAAATCAGCTGAGCAGTTC
>NW_023209456.1:0-547 GCF_002007445.2 Ailuropoda melanoleuca
CTTTTCCACTGGAAACAAAAACAAACTTTGTGGAGGTTGTGACCAGGTGCAGGGATTTGGGATGTTTAAGTCTCAAAATTTTCAAAGTCTGAGAGAACATGTTGGGTATCCAAGTGCAGAACCTTTAATGTTTTCAGAAACCCTGATTTTGAAGTAACTGAGAAGTTGTAAAAGATGGTGAAAACGCCATTTTTAGTAAAAGCCATTCTTCTCCTTCCCCCACATTGGCTACTTGAGGGCTAAAGACGAGCTGTATCCCCAACTGACCTCAACATCACTGTATCTGAGAACTTTAGTAAAAGATATATCTGCCCTTTCCTCCCCCGTGCCCATAGCAAAGGCCCGGGCTCCAGGATCAATGCAATTATAAGAACAATTCAGAAGGAGCGCCAAGTTAATGTGGAGGAGAGAGTGGTTCGTCCATAAATTCTAGACCAGATACATAGGGAGATTTAGGAAATGACAAGTAAGAATCAGAATGCCCAGGACCTGGGGGTCTTAGAGCAGATGTAGGGAAAAAAATATCTGAGAGAAAAGAGGGAAGGAA
>NW_023209457.1:0-1436 GCF_002007445.2 Ailuropoda melanoleuca
TGCTTGTGTTCCCTCTCTCGCTGACTGTCTCTATCTCTGTCAAATAAATAAATAAAAATCTTTAAAAAAAAAAAAAAGAAAGTGGGCTGAAGAAGACAACAATATATATAAAAACCAACCATCTCTTTAAGTATTCACTTGGCATATTCTTGAAGGTAACTATCAACAAGACCAAAAATTCTACTAGCTACTGTATTGCTTGTTTAGAACTCCTTTTTTACAGTTTTGGAGTTAAGATGGCGGAGGAGTAGGGGACCCCTTTTTCAGCCGGTCCCCTGAGTTGAGCTGGATAGGTACCAGACCAGCAGGAACATCCACAGAATCAGCCTGAGATGCAGGAAGATACATCTGGATCTCTACAAATGAACATCTCCAGCGCTGAGTATCGAGGTATGAAACGGGGAGCCATGAAACCATGCACAGATATCGAAAGATAAACAGAAGAGGGAGGGAGCCACCGTGTCAGGGCTCCGGGAAGCGGTAGCCACCTGCACGGGGGTGGATGGACCGCAGACCCGCACGCTTGAGACAGCAGACTGAGAACGGGAGCTCCAGGAGCACGTGCGGGGCGGCTGGTGGGCCACCTGCACAGGGGAGCAGGCGGACTCGCGAACGGCACCCGCGAGACAGCAGACTGAGAACGGGAGCTCCGGGAACACATGCGGGGCGGCTGGCGGGCCATCTGCATCAGGGAGCGGGCGGACCGCGGACCCGCACCCTGGAAACAGCAGACTGAGTCCGTGAGCCGGGAGCGTGCGCCACCAAGCATCTCACGGAGCTCCGGAGCTCCAGTGTGCTCACTGGATCGAGGCTGAGACGGGGAGCTCCGGGAGCCCGCGTGGGGCGGCTGGTGGCTGGTGGCTAGCGGGGTTGGAAAAACAGGACAGAGACGCGCCGGCCCTGGAAGTGAGGGCTAGGACGCTGGGTGTGGGGCGCACAGCCTGGGATGCTGCAGGGTTGAGCAGCACCAACAGAAACAGAGGTAAAGTGGCCAGAACATCAGTGGAGAACGGTCCTCGATCCCTCTGTTCTGAGACAGAGGCTGAATTTCAGCCGCTGCTGCTCTGGCTCTCAGAAGAGGCACAGCAAACTGCCAGCGAAAGCCGCCAGAGAACAAAAGCCCAGAAATACCGGCTCACAGGGTGCCCATCCCCATCCCCCTCACAGGGGACACGGAGACTCTACCCAAACAGGGTTTTCTGAGTACCGGCCGGCAGGCCCCTCCCCCAGAAAGCAGGCTGAAAAATCAAGAAGCCCACAACCCGGAGCACCTAACGGGCGCAGTCATTAAGCGCCTGTNGGAGCACCTAACGGGCGCAGTCATTAAGCGCCTGTCTTCGGATTAGGTTGTGATCACAGCATTCCGGAAAGGAGTCCCTCATCGGGCTTCTCCATTGGGAGCCTGCTTCTTCCTCTCCCACTCCCCTGCTTGGGTT
>NW_023209458.1:0-547 GCF_002007445.2 Ailuropoda melanoleuca
AGTGGGAACAAGGTAGTTTCTATTGTTAAAGTTACTCCCTTTCTCTGACTTATGACTCAGAGCTGGAAAACTGTAAAACACCACTGATCTACTCTATCTTTTTCTCCCATCATTTACCAAAATCTCACAGGCCAAAAAGTAGTGAGCTTTTCTTCTAGGTCATGACCTCTTTCTTCCAACCTAATAAATAAGACTAAATGGTATCCAGAGATATTCTTGCTACACTTGAGGAGAGTTCAGATTCTAAAACATCCAGTATTAGCCATTATGTGTTAAATGGTAGCACAGAATATAATTTTTAAAAAATTCTCTTTTGATGGTCTTGTCTTGAAAGGCTGCTGCTGTCTGGATGCAAAATCCTACTCTCGAGTGTCGGAAGCTGAATAATATCTAGCTTGCTCTTCGCATTCCTCCTGTGTCTGCTTCCTGTCTCCCACTAAATACTTTCTTAAATGGAGGAGACCCCAGACTTATTAGGCCTACACAGACATGTACTCAAATAAGTTTCACTAATAGATTCACTATTGATTTTCAAAGTGAAGGAAAA
>NW_023209459.1:0-3801 GCF_002007445.2 Ailuropoda melanoleuca
CTTAAGAAAACTCTAAATCTGAGTTAACACATAACTACATTTGACTTTCTGAGTTGATCTGACTAGGATCCATATCTTAATCCCAGGGCTGCTGAGGAACAGAAGAATGGATGTGGGAGTCACACAGGCTGACACTCAAATCATGGCTCTGCTACTCATTAACTATGGAATCATAGGTCAATTAATCAACCTCCCTGAACCACAGCTGACTAATTAATAAAAAAATAGGCTATAATAGCACAGCTACTTTGTGAAGCTATTGTAATGACTACGTAAGTAATAAATGTCCAGCACATAATATAGTCTCTAGCCCAGAGTAGAACTCTCCACAAAGGCTTTTCTCTGCATTCNACTCTCCACAAAGGCTTTTCTCTGCATTCCCTCAGTCAACACATAATTTTTAAAAATCCATAAAAATCCTACCTGTTTAACGAATCTTCAGAACTCTCATCCACCACTAAAGAAAAAGCCAAAATACATTTTAAATCAACAATAGAAAAATACAGATTAAAAGTATAAGACTGATGATTTGTTAAAAAGTATTCCTTTGGGACCACACCTGGAAACCACACTGGAGGGAATGTTAACCATACCATTGGTAGGCAGTTAATGCATTAAGAAATCTTACTTTCTCCTCTATGTTTACCAAATGCAAGAAAAGAATGGTATTTCTCAAAATTTGGTACCTACAAGTGAATGTTTATAATGAACATAATTGGAACCAAACCCTATGAGACTGTCAGAAAATGCTATCATCAGCAGAATCATTATCATAGTCTGACAAAGTCAAACTTAAATAGCATGATTCTTTTGGACTTGCACAACTAGGAGCAGTTAAAAGAGACTGTATTTATTTTGCTGTAATACAGCAGAACTTCTCCAGCACTTCAGCAGAGACTGTTAAGTTTACGATGAAACACCTCATCACAAAGTTTGGTCTGTAGCCACGGTACTTTCAGCATGGCAAAACACAGTAAACAGACTCTCTCGCGCCTTATTTCCAATTGCAAGGTAAGTGTGAAAGATGTTAGTGATTTTAGTGCGTCTGGTTTAATAAAGTATAACCTCTGGAGACTACCTACTTTCATTGCTAGAGAGTCTATCTGGACTCACCTCTTAGACGAGGATGGTACCAATGGTTAGTGCTAGGTAGTAGTACATAATGTCATTGTTCTCAGCCCTCCCCATTATGTGACACATGTCTACAGAAATCACACTTTCTCAGTCCATAAGGCACATGTCATCAGATCCTACACTGATGAACAAAACAAAACAAGGGACAAAGGCTAGCTTGAATCACTACATTCAATTACCCTGGAATTTTAATGTTTTAAACATCCAAGAAGATACCTACTGTATGATTGCAACTCTTTCACATTCTGGAAAAAGTAAAACTTTTTAAGTTAGGAATTAAGGGTTGCAGCAAAAGGAGGGACAAATAGGCACAGACCAGACGACTTTTANAGAGGACTTTTAAGGCAGTGGAACGCTTCAATGTGATACCACATGTGTGCATTGGATGTACAAACCCAAGACTGAGCCCTAATGTAAATTATGGACTTTGGGGGACAAGGATGACTTAATGTAAATGTAACAATGTACCACTGTGGTACAGGATGTTGACAACAGAGGAGGCTAGACACATATGGGTACGTGGGGTAAATGGAAACTCTCTGTACTTTCTGCATTGTTTTGCTATGAACTTGAAAATTCTCTAAAAAAGAAGGCCTATTTATTGTAGGGGGGAAAAAGTATCCATTGAGCCTGCTACTACCATGTATTAAAGCAAGATACAGCCACCTTGAAAATCAAGATAAAGACCGAAGTAACAGAATATGGGTATTATCCACCAAACTGAACTATATGAAAATACATAAAGCAAATAATTTCAATTGCATACTTAGGCAAGAAAATAATTGACAGGGGCGCCCAGGTGGCACAGCGGTTAAGCGTCTGCCTTTGGCTCAGGGGGTGATCCCGGCGTTACGGGATCGAGCCCCACATCAGGCTCCTCTGCTATGAGCCTGCTTCTTCCTCTCCCACTTCCCCTGCTTGTGTTCCCTCTCTCGCTGGCTATCTCTATCTCTGTCAAATAAATAAATAAAATCTTTTTAAAAAAAAGAAAATAATTGACAAAACTGAATATCTTATTTTATAATTATAAACAGGATTCACCACAATATGAATCAAAACTGCATTATCTATATACTTAAAAGTTTTATTCTAACTCTAAATCAGAAATCATTGTTTAATCTGAGAATCATAATGAAAATTTAGTCAGATAAAAAACAGATTATAATTACCTAATGTTGCCCTAGTAACTTATGTACAAATATCTGTTAAATATTCACCAAAAGTCAAAAAGTAACCATCACTTCAATTTAATATGGATGATGCTCCTGAAATCAGTACCATGTTATATCACCATATTACTTGCTATTAAAAGAAAATCTGAATAAAATTAAGTCAGGGCTATAATTCCTGTGCAGAAAAGATTCCATACAGCAGGCCAAAGACTGCCACTGTTAGATCCCACCTGAACGGCTGGCCCTTGATTGGTATCTGGGAGCTTGGATGTGGGGAGGGTTCCCACCATTCCATAACTGCTAGGAGTGGCTCTGCCGAAGTCTTGGTACCAACCAGGTGATTTATCCTGTATACTTGATTTCCTTCTGTGAACCTGGAATTTTGGTATATGCTAGGGAAAAAATGCCTACCTGATTGTCATTTAAAGAAAACTTTATTTAGTCTCTCTAAGATTCCTGTATTGGCAGACAACGTTTCACATGTGTCATCATAATGTGATGCTGGAGGAATGAAGCACATCCATACACACAGAAACCTGCACTTGGCTTCCTCTAGACTTCACTCCATGCATCTTTTCTCTGTGCTGATCTTGTTTTGTATCCTTTCACTGTAATAAACCACAGGCATGAGTACAACTATGCTGAGACCTGTGAGTTCTTCTAGTGAATAACCACATCTGGGTGTCGTTTTGGGAGCCTCTAATACAACTGCGTTATGTGAAATTATGTGAGGCACTGAACCCAAGCTTGTGGATCAAATCGGCCAGGCTGTTTGCACTCCCCAAGGCTGCCCCAGTACAGTCTCAACCTTGCATCCCCACCAGGAGAGAGAGTCCCTCATCTGGAAACAGATGCTGACAAAGTGCCGAAGTGCCGGCTGGGTGACAAACACTATTTTAGGCACTTAGGATACATCGGGGAATACGATTCTCATGGAGCTCCCACTCTACTGGAGGGGGTTGGACAAGAAAGAATCCACTTAGCAAATGGGTGCTAAGTCAGAAGGCACCACGAGCTATGCAATGGCTCTTCACTGAGGGCACTTTGCCCCCCATGGGACAANAACGGGTCAACTGACCATGCCTGAGGACACGTAGCAACTAGACAGTTGCCGCTCAACATCCTATAGTGAGCAGGACAGCCCTCCCAAAATGAAAAAATTATCCGGCCCCAAATGTCAATATTGCCAGTGTGAGACCCCGTTTCCCCCTGCATCCCCCCAAGCTNCATGAGACCCCATTTCCCCCTGCACCCCCCCAAGCTGTAGCCAAATGTAAAAGAGCAGGATAAGGGAAGTCAGGAGTAGGAGGGAGGTGGGGGGTTCGGGTATCTGATTCAGAGAGCAGGAGCTCTCATGCAAACCCCTCCAAAGGAAATGGCATTCGGTTGAGGTTGCCTCTCTCACCCCCCACCCTCCACTGGTGCCAGGGTGCATCTAAATCAAAGCAAAAACTCTAAGCATTCTTTCTCACAGTGCTCAAAAAGTTGGTTACTT
>NW_023209460.1:0-547 GCF_002007445.2 Ailuropoda melanoleuca
CAAGGAAGCATATTAATAATGTAAATAAAATTGAGGGGTAAAAAATGTCATTAAAAGTTCAATTAATAGTAATCAAGGATCTACCAGGCATTGCATATTTTAGCAAAGGTTTTACATTTATTTCCTTATAAAACTCATGTTCTGTGGTTGCATCTGACTTTGTTTTCCAAACTGCAGGTTGCAACGCATTAAGGCCTTGTTAAATCAATTTACTGGAGCACAAGCAGCTTTTGAAAAAGAAGTGAAATCGAATAGAGCAGAATAGAGTGGTCAATTATTAATGTGTACTGCCCAAAGTGGGGTTATTATTATTTTGTGAAACTTTTACTTTAGATATGTGTGCCGACGTTATGTGATGTGAAATAGAATTCCTACTGTACGTTGTTGAGCAAATAGCCCCCAAAACTCCAAGATACACACAAACCTAACAAAAAATGGGTAGAGGAAAATGAGTATGAAGTGGAAATCTGGGGGCACCTGGGTGGCACCGCGGTTAAGCGTCTGCCTTCGGCTCAGGGCGTGATCCCGGTGTTATGGGATCGAGCCC
>NW_023209461.1:0-547 GCF_002007445.2 Ailuropoda melanoleuca
TTTTTTTTTAACTATAAGAAACAAAGCATATTAAAAACTGATGAGCAAAAACTCAATAGGAAAATAGGTAAACAGCACAGACAAGGAAAGACAAACAGCCTTAAATGTAGAAAAAGATGTTCAACCTCATTTATTAATGAACCATAAAGGAGAACTACAGTAAGATGCCAATACCATCTTTCGCTTATCAGATGGACAAAAATACAAATATTTGACCCCACACTTTGTTAATAAGGCTGTGAGAGGAAACAGGCCCTCTTATACATTGTTAACAAGGGTGCAAAATGGTGCAACCATTTGGAGTGAATTTGGCTGACAAAATTTCATATGCCTTTACTTCTTGGTTTAGCAATACCACTTCCAGGCATTTACCGAAGACTTACCTCCACAAATAGATAGCAACCTGTGCACAGGATTACTCATTACAGCACAATTTATAATAGCAAAACGTCAGTTCAAATTCCCATTATTAAGGGACTGATTGAATAAAATATGGTACATCCACCCTGTTGCAATAGTTTGTTAATTTTGCTGATTTTTCTATGTC
>NW_023209462.1:0-547 GCF_002007445.2 Ailuropoda melanoleuca
AAACAAAACAAAAAAACCAGGATGACCAGCTACATTTCAGTTTTTGACAAATAACACATCAATGTAGTATAAGCATGCCCCAGACAATATTTGGGACATACTTATGCTAAAAATATTTATTTGTTGCTAATCTGTATTTCAAATTTAACGAGGTGTCCTGTGTTTTTATTTTCTAAACCTAGCAGCTCTTCCAGCATACCGTATTATCACCAAAATGTTCGAATGCATATGTGGAAAAATTTTCTTTAGAGCATGTTTTGCATTTTATGATGCCACTCACATGGAAAATTGGAATCAATACTATGTAGCAAAAATAATGTGGATTTCGTAGTGAGTCAGACCTTGATTCTGATCCCAACTTTGCTTCCCAACTCATTCTGAGAGTTTGGCCAAGCTATTTAATTAACATCTCTGCTAAATGAGGATAGTAACATCTCACTCAGTTTTATTTGAGGAGTGGCGAGAGGGGAATTAGGTGTTTGTCATTCCTAATCAAGAGGACGGTTTCCTTTCCTTCTGCTGCCGTGTTTGGCTAGTAGGGGTCAGC
>NW_023209463.1:0-547 GCF_002007445.2 Ailuropoda melanoleuca
AAAAAAAAAAGAGAGGGAGGCAAACCATAAGAGACTCTTAACTATAAAGAACAAACAGGGTTGATGGAGGGGTGGTAGGCAAGGGGATGGGTTAATGGGTGATAGTTATTAAGGAGGGCACTTTGAGGAGCACTGGGTGTTATATGTAAGTGATGAATCACTAAATTCTACTCCGGAGACCGATATTACACTATATGTTAACTAACTAGAATTTAAATACAATCTTGAAACAAACAAAACAGTTCAGGAAACAAATCATCACTAAGTGATTTTAAATGTTTCAGAATTTTTAAACTAAAAGAACACGTTTCTATCTCATTTAGAGTTTATGTTTTGAGAGTCTAACATAAATACATTATTTAATTTGAGAAAGGCTGTATGAGGTAAAAACAAAGTAGGCCATTTGCCTTATGATTGCTGATGTAAATATTAATGACTCAAAGTTACCATTACATTAAAAGAATGATATAAATTTACCAAATGCATTTATCCTAAAAATGTATGAAGATTTCAGTGTTCAGAGGTATGTTAATGTAATTCATTACAA
>NW_023209464.1:0-547 GCF_002007445.2 Ailuropoda melanoleuca
AAATCCTCCAGTCCTAGGTAACCACTCATCTATTTCCTATCTTTATAGACTGGACTATTCGGGTATTTCTCATAAATGGAATTATGTAATAGGTCTTGTGACTGTACTCTGTCACACAGCATAACGTTTTCGAGAGTTGTTCACGTCTCAGTATGGATTAGCAATGCATTCCTTCTTATCACCAAGGAATAATCCATTGACTGGATATACCACATTGTCTTCGTGCCATATTTATTTATGCCCATCAGCTGACAGACATTTGGGGTCCTTCCACTTTTGGTCTGTTATGAATAATACTGCTACAAACATTCGTGTACACGTTTTTATAGGGACATCTGTTTTCATTTCTCTTAGTTTTATACCCATGAGTAAAACTGCTGGGTCTTCTGGTAATTCTAGTTTGAACCTTTTGTGTTAACTGTTAAGACTATTCTCCAGAGTGGCTGTGCCATTTTCTATTCCCACTTCTCCACATCCATGGCCAGACTCATCGTCAGTCTTTTTGACCACAGCCATCCTAGTGGATACGAAGTGGCATCTCACCGAG